>NW_022990592.1:20000-88847 GCF_902827175.1 Gymnodraco acuticeps | reverse complement strand
GTTTGGATAAGAGATAGGCCGTTTCTCCCTCTCTCTGGCAGCAGTTCACAGGGAGGGGGGCTCCAAGCTTAAGGAGAAACACATTAGAGGCTAAAGGGGTCATGTCCTTTTTACACTAACATGGGAAGGTGTGTCTTATGCCATAAGATATGGAACATGTCGGGTCATGTCCAGCCTTGTACATTAGAGGGCATGCCCAGTTTTCCACAAATTGGGTGTAGAGGAGGAGAGGAGTTGTTTTTTGGGGGTTTCGATCCAGTTTTTTGAGCATAAAGAGACTGGTTTTTGAGAGAGCGCGAGAGAGAGGGGGGGAAACCCCTGGTAGACTCTCTCCCGGTAGGCTGTGTCCTTCAGAGCTGGGTTAATAGCTCTCGGTAAGGTCCTCACACACGTGGTAAATATCTCTCAAATTTCTTGGTTGTTGGCTGAGTGGAATGATTTGATGAGAGATGTGTTTGTGAATATTATAACCCGCCACCTGTGAGGAATCTTCCTCCGAATTAATGCGGATAGGAATGGGTTTTTGAATGTTAAATCCGCCGTCTGTGTCGGGGAAAAAGTGTATGAATATTATAACCCGCGACCTGTGAGGAATCTTCCTCCGAATTAATGCGGATAGGAACGGGTTTTTGAATGTTATACCCGCCGTCTGTGTCGGAAAAAAAGGTATGAAACTGATGTGAATTGATTTGGTGAATGAAAAGTTGAATGCGCTTTTTATTGTCACCGGCCTTTTTATGAGGAAATACCTCTAAATTCTATCGGGAGATTTAAAATGTCACACAACTGAATTGGGCAGTTGAAATTAAAACATTTTGGTAATAAATGTAAGACTGTGAATTAAAGTTTCATATTTGAACATGATCACAGCACCATTTTTTTAGTATGATTATAATGTTGTAAAGAGAGAAGGTAAAAACCCTGTATTAGTTTGGACCTATTTTTCTTCAAATAAACTGATCCCACCTTTTGGACTGGGATAATTTAAAAGACAACCTGTGCACTCCTCTCCTGCTTCAAAGGTAAGATTGCACCCTGCCACTCACACTTAGGTAGGAGCACACTCCATTTACTGATATCAAAATCCTTCGGGATCCCTTAAACATATTAAAAAAGAGTTGTCTGAATTGAAACAGCAGTTAATTTAACCTAGGTTCTTCGGGGAGTTATAGAGGTGAGATCTTGCTGACGTTGGTGGATCTGAGCCAAGCAGCAACCTTACATAGACTCAATAACTTCGGAAAGGTCAATTAGTAGGTCAGAGTAATTTACCGGAATAAATTATGAGGACCTCTCCGACTCTAAACACCCTCCCCTTCAGACCGACCCCAACTATCCATTCACCACCACCAGGGTCAAGCTAAGCCCCTCCCCTTCAGACCGACCCCAACTATCCATTCACCACCACCAGTGTCTAGACCCCAGGGGGGTTTCATCGGATCGGCTCTACCCTCCCGAATGATTACAGCCCTTCCCGGGGCCTAATCACCAAAATTACCATTACATTCATTTGTGCATCTGCGCAATAAATATGTATTATTACATCAAAAGCTCTCCTGATTGAACTAAACGTGGCTTTGCATTTCCAGCTGGCCTTCTCTAGTTGATGGAAGAATGAGAGAGCCTGCAGTCAGTGGGTAACATCACTGATCTGTTTCCCCAGTGAGAGAAACACCTCCCTGTGTTTCATACAATACTGCTGAACCAGCAGAGACCCCTTACTGACCTGAGGGTCTCCAGTCTGCAGTCTGGACTCTCCAGAAGATCTCAGCAGCTCCACTCTGAATCCTGCAGAGCGTTCTCTCTCAGGTCCAGATCTCTCAGATGGATGTTGGACTTCAGAGCTGAGGCCAGAGCAGAACAGCTGATCTCTGACAAACTGCAGCTCCTCAGACTGAATAAAGAAAACATGATGAGGATAAGTATCTGTTTATAATCCAATCAGATGTTTCTCAACATTTAAATGAATCTGAACAGAAACATCTGTCTACTTCAGAAAGTGAACTTTATCATGTGAAACTAAAGTTACTTCAGATGACCTTTATTCAGACGTTATCGTTTACTAAATATTAATACAGAGATTTACTTTTACTACTAACATCTATTACAGTTCCTTTAAGAAACAGTCAACATGTATGTCTGCAGTTCTTACTTCTTACTCTTAAAAATGAAAAATGAATAAAAGGAGATTTACAACTCTATGGATGAAAGTTATTAATGAATATAAATGAGGTTCAGTTACAAAGTGAACATGTGAGATCTCCAGCAGTAACAGAGAGTCAGTGAACTGACCTGAGAGTCTCCAGTCTGCAGTCTGGACTCTCCAGAAGATCTCTCAGCAGCTCCACATCTGAATCCTGCAGAGCGTTCTCACTCAGGTCCAGATCTCTCAGATGGATGTTGGACTTCAGAGCTGAGATCAGAGCAGAACAGCTGATCTCTGACAACCTGCAGCCCCTCAGTCTGAATAAAGAAAACATGATGAGGATAAACATCTGTTTATAATCCAATCAGATGTTTCTCAAATAAATAAAAATAATTACAAAAACAAGAAAATGAAATAACCATAAAAAAGTCAAATCAAAGCAACATTCTTTCAGTCACAGTTTCTCACAAATACTGAAACATGAAACCAGAACACAATCACAAGTCACCTTCATACCGTCTAATTACGCTTTCTTTATACATTTTCTTAAACATGAAATGTTCTTACAGCCGTTTTAAATCATTCGGCAAAGAATTCCACTTCTTTACTCCAGAGACACATCTGCTTTAAAGCAGGACGTGCAAACGTGCGGTCACCACTAGATGCACTTTAACACAGGGGTATCCTCGCCTGCACGCTATGTATCCGTGCTGCTATCGTTGTTTTGCCATGTCATAAATACTTGTGTATTCTGCTCTTGCTCTTTTGCACTTTTCTTGTATTTCGTTGTATTTGTATCTGCTATGTTTGGTCATGTTCTTAATGTTTGATGTGAGGACTGCGGATGGAAAGTAGCTCAAAGTAAATCCGGCATATTTACGTTGGTACATTCATTGTTTTAAGTGTTCATTAAAGTGCAATGTCCCTACCAAAAAACCATTACAGCTAATAAACAAGCTGATGCTTAGATGTAATCTCCTGCTATGATGCTCATCCTCTGAAGTTTAAACTAATGTGTTTTGTATATTTTCTGGCTAGTATTCTGTTGTTTGCTTTATGCATAACTAAAGCCGTCTTGTAATTCTATTAAACCCTTTAAAAGTGAACAGCCTTGACTCAATAAATGTTTGTTCTCTAGGGTTGTCATTATGCAAACATTCTCACAGCTTTTCTCTGTACTGTAATGAAAGGTTTTAAATGACTCATCTAGGTGTATCTATGAGTATATGAGTCAGCTGCATTCGCTCTCTCGTCTGAATCTCTCTCGCTGCAACCGCGAACGAGCGCGCGCGCAACGCGCGCGCGCGCGCGCGGCGCGCGCGCAACCGGCGCAACCGCGCGCGCAACCGCGAGCGCGCGGCGCGCGCGCGCGGCGCGCAACGCGCGCTCGCCTCTCTCACTCTATCAACCTCTCAACCTCTCTCTCTCTCTCTCTCAAACATCCAACCTCCTCTCTCTCTCTCTCTCAACCCTCTCTCAACCTCTCTCTCTCAACCTCTCTCTCTAACCTCCTCTCAACTCTTCTCTCTCTCTCTCTCTCTCTCACCCTCTCTCTCTCTCTCTCTCTCACCCTCTCTCTCTCACCCTCTCTCTCCCCCTCGCTCAACTCTCCTGGGGGGGGGGGCCGCCCTGATCAAATGAGAAAGAAGAAAAACTCAACATGTATGTCTGCAGTTTTACTCTTAAAAATGAAACATGAATAAAAGGACATTTACAACTCTATGGATGTTAGTTATTAACGAATATAAATGAGGTTCAGTTACAAAGTGAACATGTGAGATCTCCAGCAGTAACAGAGAGTCAGTGAACTGACCTGAGAGTCTCCAGTCTGCAGTCTGGACTCTCCAGAAGATCTCTCAGCAGCTCCACTCCTGAATCCTGCAGAGCGTTCTCACTCAGCTCCAGATCTCTCAGATGGAGGTTGGACTTCAGAGCTGAGATCAGAGCAGAACAGCTGATCTCTGACAACCTGCAGCGCTTCAGTCTGAAGAAAGAAACCATGATGTAAGTTTAGAAAACAAAGTTCCTGTTTGAAATAACTCCAGGTTTAATAATCTGTTCAGAGTCAAACAGGGTTTTAATGTCAGAGATGATGCAGAAACAATCCACTGATAATCTGGAACTCTAACTTTGATCAGATGTTGAACAACTCCTTCCTCTCCCTCACAGCTCCTCAGTACTGACAGCATCTCCACTGACTCCTGGAGCACAGGGTGAGTCTGTGGAAGCTCAAACTCTCTCCCTCACACATTCACCTTCTCTCTGTTACTCTGATCAATATTCAGTCATTAGCAGAAACGGAACAAATAAAAATAACATTGTATTTGTTCAAATTCAGAAAATCATAAACACAAACAGATCAATATGAACTGCAGTCAGTGAACTGACCTGAGAGCCTCCAGTCTGCAGTTTGGACTCTTTAGTCCAGAAATCAGACGCTCCACTCCTGAATCCTGCAGAGGGATGTGACTCAGCTCCAGATCTCTCAGATGGGAGGGGTCAGACTTCAGAGCTGAGGCCACGACTTCACAGTCAGTCTCTGTGATTATCCAGCCAGCAAGTCTATAATAAAACATATATTACAACATGTGTTAAAAAGAGAGGAAACATTATATTAACCTCAAGCATTTGATGAAAAAAGATGTGACATGTTCTGATAGACCTTTGCTGTTGGTCCATTTAATATAATATATAATAATATATGATAATAGAGTGTAATGAGTAGTCAGTGTGATCTGATCTCATGTCTGTGCTCCTGCTGTCACTGACTGTTACCAAAAGAAACAGAAATTAAATGAACCACTTGACGATATTAGAGATGTACATATTTAAATGTTAGTTAATATTTGGATGTGAATGATGGATGAAGGATGTTTTGGCTTCTCTGAGCTTCTGAACATTTATTGCGCACACAAACACAATTAACAAACCAATACAGTTTCAGTATGTTCAACTTGATACCATCAGATGTTCCCAGTATATCAGCATTAAGACATAACTCTGTTATTGGGGGGAAATTATATAGATCTGATTTTAAACTCGAACACATCGTGATCAAAACATGTTCGGTGATAAAGACGTGAAATCCTTTGAACAGCGTTCGTTACAATATGATTTACTCAAATAGCATTTATTCAGATTCTTCAAGTGAGGAGTTATCTTTCCGACATTTCAAAAAGAGTTCAAACGGGAGAGACGTGATGTATGAAATACATGTTTATTACCGGACACGTGGTATAGAAAATTATGATTGACAGATTACAACAATGAATCAACTGATGTTTGGAGATTAGGCCCCGGTTTGTAGGATAATCATTCGGGAGGGGAAAACCGCTCCGATGAATCCCCCGGGGGCTAGACACTGGTGGTGGTGATAAGTGGTTCGGTCTGGTCTGGAGGAAGAAGGATTAGCTTGGCCCTGAATTAGGAGACACGAGGCAAAGGGGTGGAGGCGGGTTGTGCGTTGACACCAGAAATGACAACTGACAGAGAGGGAAGAGCAGATTTAAAGGGTTTAGCAGGTGCAATGATTGCTAGCTAGGGAGTACCGCCCCTGATTACTTAATGAAAGAGGAGCTTGCAGTGACGTGTAACACCAGGGGTATGGTCTTCCTTCTTGAACTTGCGCTAAGCTTCATTTCAAACAGGAGAGACGTGATGTATGAAATACATGTTTATTACCGGACACGTGGTATAGAAAATTATGATGACAGATTACAACAATTAATCAACTGATGTTTGGAGATTAGGCCCCGGTTTGTAGGATAATCATTCGGGAGGGGAAAACCGCTCCGATGAACCCCCAAAGAGAAGAGAAGTGAGAAGTGCTGAGATGTGAAGCATTTATTACCTTGCTGGCTGATTGAGGAGATCTGTGGATGAAATGAGATAACACGGGGACATGATGAGAATGTCGGAATAACTGTAGGGTTAATGTGAACGCCAACCATGCTTAGCGCCTGCATGTTGGATTAGACGATGCTGACCCACTGGCCGCAACCTGCACGCGCAGGGTTAAACATGACGCTGACCCACCGGCCGCAACCTGCACGCGCAGGGTTAAACATGACGCTGACCCGCTGGCCGCAACCTGTACGCACAGGGTTAAACAAAAGCTGACCCCATAGGCCGCAACCTGTACACACAGGGTTAAACAAAAGCTGACCCATAGGCCGCAACCTGTACACATAGGGTTAAACAAAAGCTGACCCATAGGCCGCAACCTGCACACGCAGGGTTAAACAAAAGCTGACCCATAGGCCGCAACCTGTACACACAGGGTTAAACAAAATGCTGACCCATAGGCCGCAACCTGTACACACAGGGTTAAACAAAATGCTGACCCATAGGCCACAACCTGCACACACAGGGTTAAACAAAAGCTGACCCATAGGCCACAACCTGCACATGCAGGGTTAAACAAAAGCTGACCCATAGGCCGCAACCTGTACCCACAGGGTTAAACAAAATGCTGACCCATAGGCCGCAACCTGTACACACAGGGTTAAACAAAAGCTGACCCATAGGCCGCAACCTGTACACACAGGGTTAAACAAAATGCTGACCCATAGGCCGCAACCTGTACACACAGGGTTAAACAAAATGCTGACCCATAGGCCGCAACCTGTACACACAGGGTTAAACAAAAGCTGACCCATAGGCCGCAACCTGTACACACAGGGTTAAACAAAATGCTGACCCATAGGCCGCAACCTGTACACACAGGGTAAAACATGACACTGACCTACTGGCCCTGCACGTGCAGGGTTTAAACATAATGCGGACCCACTGGCCGCAACCTGCGCGGCAGGATTCAATACAATGCGAACCCGAAGGTCACAACGATATGAAGTGTTTAAACATGAACACGGTGACACATAAATGTGCTGACTTGCTAAGACCACCACCAGTTGTATGTATAAATACCGTTTAGTGTTTGGACATAGCCCGCACGCACGGATGTCCGGGCGAATGTGGGATATGAAGGCGGAGGAGGACCACCGTCCGAGTTTGCAGGGAGGAGAGAGATATGCCTTGAATGGCTGCACCTGTCTGAACGAAAGCCCTGATATGCTATTAGACGCCACCACCAGTTATATGCATATTTACCATAGGTAAACTGAAGAGATCTTGATTGGCGGCACGAGCCGATGTCCGGGTGAAGAGGGAGATGTAGACGATATAATGCCCGAGAGCTGTTAGCTTGAGTACGGTGATGCATGAATATCGTAACCTGGCTTACCACGAGCCAAGTGAGCATGAACCCGAGAATATGAATGAAGTGCAGGATGCACGCAGCAAAGACGTACACTTAGTTAAATACTGAGACATGACCCATGATATAGTATATCTTAATTAGCGTTAAGTGTGCCGGGATGAGTCATAGATGCTGATGAGCTGATTGAGTGATTAAGACTGTCTTCTATCATCTGAAGTGAGGATGATGGAGGGACGCTAGTGTTAGATCCAGCAAGTGTGATAATAAATGTGTAGCAATAGTGGAAATCTGAGTGTGCCGCTATGCGAATGATCTCATGCAGATATCCCCCCAAAAACGGAGGATGTGCAGTGCACGTCCTTAAGTCGGGGAAAACACGGTCGTCGTGAGGCCGACGGATGCCACGTCCAGGAAACGGGAGATGATGCGTGCCGAAGAATCCGCATGCAAAGTACGGTTGCCCGGTGAGGAAGAGCAACTGTCGTTGAAGACATTTATGTGGATGCACGCAGTTGGTTAGAGGAACGTTAATACCATGAGCTTGATGTGATGGCTAGGAACTCCGGTGTGAGACTGGGCCTGTAGTTCCTCATGATTAGGAACGCTGTGCTCCTGGAGGAGTCTCTTCTTGCTTCTTCTTCTCTCTTCTTGTTTCTTCTTCTCTTTTCCCAGTTGAGCGGAGTTGTAGTTTAGTAATGTTGTATTTGAACACTAGATGCGTGAAGGCAACGGATTAGGAGATCTCCCTGAGCAGTGGGTGATTTGAACTGGGGAGAGACGCTATTAATATTATTTACCCGAATAGCCGGTGCACGCGTAGTTTCTCCTACTTGACTTAAGGCTGAAAGAGTTCCGCTGAACGATGATGGGAACTTTAAAGCGCGTCGTAATATCTGCTTTGAAGAGCCAGCCTTGGCCTGCACGCTATTAGATTACATTATCTCCGTGCGTAGAAAGGGGGGAACATGACCTTGTCATCGAGATTGCCCTGAGCATTTACCGAATCGTATTAAATAATCTGTCGACAGGCTGTAAACAGAAAAGCTGAAATTGAAACTAATAAATACTCAGTTACCTCTAATCATTAACCCAGTTTGTATAATGTAGTTACTCTGTGTGTTGCTGCTAGCATACATAACATCTGACGTGGAAACGTTACTCGTGAATGGGGCTACAGAGCTGCTAGAAAGACAGTGGAACCCGGTGCATTCCTTCGTCTGGATGTGGAGCACTTTTGATAAATATTTAGACAAAGTGCTCGTGTTACGCCCTTACATGATAAACACTTTGGCAACGAGCATTCTCCACATCGAAGAGGGTGAAGTTTAACCACGCCTCGGAGCGCGTTCTCTCCGCCACCTCCGCAGTGTGCTCCGCTGCATGTAGCAGCTGTGTGTGTAAACTGCCCCGCCCCCTCGCGATGGGGGAGAGAGATCTCATCTGATCGAAAATACATCATAGGCGCATTTGTTTGTCCTTTGCATATTAGAACGAGTTGTGACACTAGACTGCGATATAATGTTTTTGTAGCAATAAACATGACATATATTTATAAATGTCTCCGGTACTGATAAAAAGACCAATAACGTTGGAGCTTACGCACGTAAACACACTGCTGACGTCACAATGAATCGACGACTGAATTAGTTGCAACTAATTTGGTAATCGATTTGATCGATTAGTCGATTAGTTGTTGCACCCTTAGTCGCTGCAACTCTGACTACTTTTAAATCCAGGCTGAAAACTTTTCTTTTGTCGCTGCTTTTAATTGAACTATTCATATCTTAGACTGCACTGTACTTTGATCCATGTACTTTTTCTTTTAATGTTTAATTGATTAGCTTCCTTTTAAATGACTGATTTTAAATGCCATTTCTTAATGTCTTTCATTTTTTAAAGCAATTTGAATTGCCTTGTATTGAAAAGTGCTGTATAAATAAACTTGCCTTGCTGCCAAGGAGATGTTGTTGTCGCAGATCTAGCCGTTGGTGCACCAAGAAACGGATATTCTTAGTGGAGAAGAAAAAGAGAAAAACCGATCATTTAGTCAATAATCATTAAATTAATATTGGGAGTGAATTCCTAATTTATTTAGTATCTGGTCGTGTCATAAACAGGATAATGTGCAGCGACTTGTTCATTGAGGAAAAGAAGCCCTACGAAACGCCATTCATTTCAGGAAACGCTGTGTTGAAGCTTGAACCTGCGTTAGTTACTGAGCATTGTAATGAGTAATTACCCGACTGCATTAGTAATGCAAGTAATACGTTACTGAAACTCCATACTGTAGCACGTTACCCCCAACACTGCCTGAAGCTCACCTTAACCCTGACTAGAGGTAGCAATGCATAGTGTTGAACTTCCTGTCGGCTCCCAGACCGTAGTCGAGGAAACGGGGGGGGGGGTGACTCTCTGTCGTCTCCCAGGGTAGAAGCACACGCTTCTGGTTCAATAACCCATTTTATCGGAAAGACTGGAGAGAGGCGAGCTCTTCTTGGGAGGTCGTTGCATTATTTAGCTCTCCTGTTTCGCAAGATAGATTTCGCAAGATCGCAGACCTTCCTTTTTTCTGCTGCCTCGTTTATTTCTTAAAACATGTATCCCGCTCGCTCATACCATGCCCACGCACACATGCACACGCCACACCCCTCTCTTAAGGGGTAGCGATCTCACTCTGCATGACCCAAATGTCGTAACGATATACGAAACATCTCGTCAATTTGTTGCAACTGCCTTTGCCAACGTTACCCTGACGCCTGTTGAAGTGAGCGCAGGAGGAATAGCTTCAATGGGATAGCTTAAGCCCTGCCTGCCTGCCTGTTGTAGTTGAAGCCAGAATGGGTAAAACTCCGCATGTGATGAGGACCCGTTCCGCGTGAAGCCGGAAGCGCCGCATTAGGCGGCCCTGATGCCAGTGATGCCTTCTCAAGAGACTGAAGCGTACGTCAGTTGTTTGCGTGAAGTAGCCATTCCCATTAGGCCGGAGGAACTTCCATGGAGCCCGATTTCTTTGTCTTTTCCTCCCGCGTCCGGGCTTGCGGGACGGCCGGTGTTCCGGATTAACTGGTTCCCCGATCAACTGGTTGACAGATGTGGAGGCGTGGCCTTCGACTGAAATACACATTTCGATCGCTTCTTCTGTCGTTTACATAAATCTTTTGGTATATTTGGCTGGATAGGAACACTTTGATGCACATTCAGTACCAGTGTGTGAGGTTGTGGTTACGATGGCGATATCCGGACGCAAACAGCGAGGACTACAAAAATAAAAACGAGTTGACATGGGGATGTCTGTTCAAAACATTGCGAGCTCCAATAAATCATTTAAACCAGCTATTGTTGCCAGACTAATTACTGAATATCGTTCTTAATGTGATACCAAGTCCATCTGAGACCTGTGTACACCTTCAGACAGCCTCCAAGTGAAGCACACGTTGTTTACTCACAGTTTGAAAGCAGCGTGGAGAAGTCTTCTGCTGTGTTAAGTTGTGATCCGCTCGAATACATCCTTAAAACCAGCTATTGTTGCCCGACTTATCACTGAATATCGTTCCTAATGTGATACCAAGTCCATCTGAGACATGTGTACACCTTCAGACAGCCTCCCAGTGAAGCGTACGTTGTTTACTCAGAGTTTGAAAGCAGCGTGGAGAAGTTTTCAGCTGTGATAAACTGTGATCCTCTCAGGTAAACTGTGATTCGCTCAGGGTCAACTGGGATCCACCCATGGGAAAATGGGATCCGCCGAGGTTAAACTGTGTTACGACTTCTGTGGCTATCTACCAGCGATCATGTTTAATATGAAAGACACACACATATACATCCCTTATAAAAACGGCATTCTGCAGCACTCATCCAGATAACACATCAAGAACGATATTCAGAAATAAGTCTGGCAACAATAGCTGGTTTAAATGATTTATTGGAGCTCGCAATGTTTTGAACAGACATCCCCATGTCAACTCGTTTTTCTTTTTGTAGTCCTCGCTGTTCGCGTCCGGATATCGCCATTGTAACCACAACCTCACACACTGGTACTGAATGTGCATCAAAGTGTTCCTATCCAGCCAAATATACCAAAAGATTTATGAAAACGACAGAAAGAAGCGATCGAAATGTGTATTTCAGTCGAAGGCCACGCCTCCACATCTGTCAACCAGTTGATCGGGGAACCAGTTAATCCGGAACACCGGCTGACCCGCTACCCGACTGGGGAACGCCGCCTGTAGCTTAATCCGCGATACTGCGGAGCTGATGAATAAATGCCTGGAGCTGAAACGAAGCCCTCAGCTGGGACAAAGCCCTGCTGCTGCTTGGCTAACCATGAACACCGTGACGCGTACACTTGTGCGTTGACACCTGAAATGACAACTGACAGAGAGGGAAGAGAAGATTTAAAGGGTTTAGCAGGTGCAATGATTGCTAGCTGGGGAGTACCGCCCCTGATTACTTAATGGGAGAGGAGCTTGCAGTGACGTGTAACACCAGGGGTTAGGTCTTCCTTTTTGAACTTGCGCTAAGCTTCATATCTTTTCAAGACATCAAGCCATTGATAAAATACATGCTTACAGTTTATGACCCTGGAGTGGAAACAACATTTCTAACTAAGATGGTTCAAATATTAGAATAAAGAAATCAAGATGAACACAGTATTATTAATGCAACAGATCAATGGGGAAATGAATGATCCTGCAATATACCAGTAGATTGGGAACAAATTATTATTAATGTAACTTTTATTTATTTATAAAGCTTTGTTGGGTAAACTCCCGTATTACATCTCCTCTCTGATAACACAGAGAGTTGCAAGCAGCTATTGTCTGAGATGGCATGATGTAGTATTGTTAGATGTGCCAAGAGCAAGGACTGTCTTAGGTAAGACAGCTTTTATGTGCGCAGCTCCACTTGCTTGGAACAATCTTCAGCAAGAATTGAAACTGAGCAATCTCATTCCTCTGCAGGTCTTTAAAGCAAGGCTAAATGAAATGCTCGTTGATACTATGGGCACTTGTAAATGTCTATAACTATGTAAATGTATCCTGTAAATATAATGTATGATGTCCTTTATTGTTTTATATTTCATGTGGAACCTATATGCTGCAGGTCTCCCTTGAAAAAGAGATCTATGATCTCAATGGGACCAATCTGGTTAAATAAAGGTTTGAAATGAAATGAACACAGTATTATTAATGTAATAAATCAATGGGGAAATGAATGATCCTGCAATATACCAGTAGATTGGGAACACATGTGCAGAAACATTCATAACACAACCAACTCAAACTACTGGAAAGAAAACACATGAAGCTTTTAATTCCACACTTTAAGACACCCCAGATTCAAAGTGAATACAAAGAAAGCCTCACTTCCAAACGCTGGAGAGAACGCGCTGAGCAGAAACCAGACACATATATTCTGGGCCTGTAATGTGTTGGGAGACTTCTGGGAAACAGTTTGAAGATAAATGTCCAATATCTTGATCTCTCAACAAAAACCCATTCTCCCTATCACTGGGGGAACACCAGAGGAGATACAAAAAGATTCCTATCTATTTCTGGTCATTAGAAAAGAGATCAAACAAATGACAAGGAATTGTCTGAAAGATAATAACTTAGTAAACTCACGATGGAATAACTTAGTAAATGAAATCTATGTAACGGAGAAATCAACTAGATTAGAAACCAAATGCATATCTTTGAGGAAAGGTGGGAGGAATGGGTCAGTGTAGAACAATATAGTGAATATAATTAATGTATACCTGAGTATTCATAATGTATTCACAATGTATCCATTCTTTTATTTGTAATACTATTATGTTGTTATGTCTTTTCTGATTGGTCATCTGTTATGTAGTTCATCTATGTACTGAGATGTGTTTATTTTGTTCTGAATGTTTTGTGAATATTTTCTTAAAAAGCAAAGAAAGTAATAACATGTTTCTGTGATAACTGTAAGTCCTGCTGTGTGGTGTGATCACATGCTGAGAACCCTCTCAAGTCCTTCATGTGTTCGACATGTCGCCTCCTTCACTCAATATGAAGAGAGGAACACTTCAGTTGAACTAACATTATAAATAAATAGAAGAACAGTGTTGGTTTTATTTTGCTCTCTCAGTATTTAAACAGCAGAAATGTTAAAGTGTTTATTTGAATAATTAAACTCCTGATCCACTTTAGTTTATAAAGTTAATCACATCTGGACTTACTTGGCCTTCCTGCAGTTCCTCACAGCTGGAAGCAGTCTCAGTCGTCCCTCCCATGATGTTTTGTATTTATCCAGGTCCAACTCATCCAGAACCTCCTCTGAAATCTGCAGCATGTTGGCCAGAGCAGAGCAGTGGATCTCAGAGAGTCTCTTCTCTGATCTGTTCTCTGACTTCAGGAACTCTGTGATCTCCTGATGTACTGAGAGGTCTTTCATCTCTGTCAGACAGTTGAAGATGTTGATGCTCCTGTCAGGAGAGGATCTACTGCTCATCTCCTTCAGGTTGCTGATGGCTCTCTGGATGGTTTCTAGTCTGTTGTCTGTGCGACCCAGCAGGCCTCCTAACAGCCTCTGGTTGGACTCCAGAGAGAGGCCGTGGAGAAAGCGGACAAACAGGTCCAGGTGGCCATTTTTACTTCTGAGAGATTTCTCCACGGCTCCCTTCAGGAAGACATCCAGGGATGGGTAATCCTGATCACTGATGTTATAGTCTCTCCTCAGGAAGTCCTTCAGTACCTCTGTGTCTCTGTTGGTGTGACAGTGCAACACGTAGACTGCAGCCAGAAACTCCTGAACGCTCAGATGAACGAAGCAGTAGACTGTTTTCTGGAAGATCACACTCTCTCTTTTGAAGATCTCTGTACAAACTCCTGAGTGCACCAAGGCCTCGGTGACGTCAAGGCCACAGCGCTGCAGGTCTTCTTGGTAGAACATGATGTCTCCTTTCTCCAGATGTTCAAACGCCAGCCTCCCCAGCTTCAGAAGAAGCTCCCTGTCAGCCTCCGTCAGCTGCTGTGGACTCGTCTCATGTCCCTCTTCATACTTCTGCTTCTTCCTCTTGGTCTGGACCAGCAGGAAGTGTGAGTACATGTCAGTGAGGGTCTGGGGCAGCTCTCCTCTCTGGTCTGTAGTCAACATGTGGTCCAGAACTGCAGCAGTGATCCAGCAGAAGACTGGGATCTGACACATGATGTGGAGGCTCCTGGAGCTCTTGATGTGAGAGATGATTCTGCTGGACAGGTCTTCATCACTCGATCTCCTCCTGAAGTACTCCTCCTTCTGGGCGTCAGTGAAGCCTCGTACTTCTGTCACCCTGTCCACACACTCAGGAGGGATCTGATTGGCCGCTGCAGGTCTGGAAGTTATCCAGACGAGAGCCGAGGGAAGCAGCTTCCCCCTGATGAGGTTTGTCAGCAGCACGTTGACTGAGGACTGCTGTGAGACATCAGACACAACCTCATTGTTTCTGAAGTCCAGAGAAAGTCTGCTTTCATCCAGGCCGTCAAAGATGAGCAGCACTTTGCAGACAGCCAGCTGCTCTGCTGTGACCTTCTGTAAGGTTGGATGGAAAACATGGAGCAGCCTGAGAAGACTGTACTGCTCTCCTTTGATCAGGTTCAGCTCCCTGAAGGAGAGCGGGATCACCAGACTGACATCTTGGTTTCCCAAACCCTCGGCCCAGTCCAGAGTGAACTTCTGCACTGAGAAGGTTTTTCCAACTCCAGCGACTCCGTTGGTCAGGACCGCTCTGATGGGAGTCTGTTGGTCCGGTAAGGCTTTAAAGATGTCCTGGCACTTGATTGGAGTGTCATGGAGGGGCTTCTTCTTGGAAGCTGCCTCCAGCTGCCTCACCTCATGTTGGGTATTAACCTCTTCACTCTGGCCTTGTGTGATGTAGAGCTCAGTGAAGATGCTGTTGAGGAGGGTTTCACTTTGATCAATTCCTTCAGTCACACGTTCACATCTCCTCCTCAGACTGAGCCTATGTTCATCTAGAACCTCCTGCAGACCACGTTCTGGTGGAAGAGAAGGAAACGTGAGAGAATGAGGAAAATGCTCTGAGAATCTAATTATAACAATAAAACAACAAACAACAGACTGAGTTTAAATGTTGTATAAACAGCTTACTGTCTCTGCTCTTCAACAGTATACCTATTCAGAAACAAAGGAACCAGGAAGAGGAATAAAACGCTGCGTGTGTTCGGCCTCTTACCTCGTACAGTTCTGGTCTGGCTGGCTGTCTGCAGTCCAGCTCTGGTTCTGGATCTTTCTCCACACTGGGGACAGGAGGCGTCTCCTGATGGAGGTCTCTGCTCCCAGTATGAGGTGATGCACTGTCTGCAGAACCAGTGTCCACAGCTGGTAGAGACTGGATCCTTCAGGACGTCCTGACACAGAGCACAGCTGGACAGCTGCTCCTCCACAGGAACACCACTCTTCCTCTTCCCTCTGTGGAGATGAACACATCCTTTACAGCACGTTACATTAGTGGAGCTGATTCCCACCAAAGGGCAGAGCGTCACAAACGTCTCTCTCAAGACTCTTCCTCTCCAGGAGGACTCAGGTGAGGGTGCTGCACTTTTCCTTGTTCATGTGATGTTTTGTTGTTGTTGTTGTTGTTGTTGTTGTTTTGTTTCTTTCCGTTAACTGTCAAGTGGGAACTAAGTATTTTTGTTAGTATGTGTTTGTGTTTCTCTTATTATCCTACGATGCTGTGATGTGTGGCTGTGAATAAGAACATATGAAGGACAGACCATCTATTTATGTTTTTAGAGAACAGTTTAATATATTAGATTATATAAAAACTGGATCCTCTTCAGGTCAGGTTACAGCAGAAACTCTTACTTTGTGTCTGAGGGTCCAGGTTCTTTACTGAAGTTTAGAGGTTCCTGTTTAGACCAGTCACTCTTCAGAGACAGACAGCTGGGGACTGGAGACTCTGCTCTCTGTCTGTGGAAACAACACATGTTTTAAACATCATTAGTTCATTCAGAGAGCACATTTTGACTTCTGTCTGTGTGTAGATTATTTACTATCGCTGATGACGCCAGGGATCAAGAGTTTAAGCTTTGTTACTGTACTGTTACTAAGTTTCTTTACTGCGATCATTAAAGAACAGGTTAGACTAGAAAAGTCATTTCCTGCTGAAAATGCAGAGAAAGCTGAGTATTTGAAAAGCTGAATGGTGACTGCAGCTGAATAAACAAGTGGCTTTTAGCAATAATGTTTAAAAGATGTGCAATAGTTTAAGTAGTTGATCAATCTCCACTAAGTACGTGTTATCCTGCAATAACTAGCTGATACATTGTAGTTAGGGAAACTTCCTCTTTTTGGACACAAATAACGTGGGACGCTTCGTGCCATTGGACAAACTTCCGCACAATGGAAATGTGATGTCCACTTAAAGAGAGAGTGTCATTAACTGTTACCCAGAGAACAGTCTGCAGCACCTCACTTTCTAACCCACGATTTTAAACCGGTTAAAAAGCACCAAGTGATTTAAGTGCAGTTCCTATGTTTCCCCACAGGAGGGCTCATCACCCGACATGGGCACAGTGCATTAACAGTAGAAAATACAATAAAAAAAGGCAAATCAGTTAATTTAAAGTGCAGGGAGGCTCCACACCAGACACAGGAACATTCCTCAATCCCAACAATAGTGACACTGATGATTTAAAGTCGTTTCTGGGGGAAAAGAGTGCTAAAAGTCTGATCAAAGTCTGATCAAAGTCTGATAAAACTCTGATAACAGTCTGGTAACAGTCAGATTGTTGCGTGTTGCGTGTTGCGTGCTGAACTGTTTTGATTTGGAAGCTCCAGTTTATTGTGGGAAGAAGGGAAGAAATGGTGTCTGATGATGGGGAGGGGCAGACTGAGGAGGAGGAGGAGTCTGGTGATGGGGAGGGGCAGACTGAGGAGGAGGAGTCTGATGATGGGGAGGGGCAGACGGAGGAGGAGTCTGATGATGGGGAGGGGCAGACTGAGGAGGAGGAGGAGTCTGGTGATGGGGAGGGGCAGACTGAGGAGGAGGAGTCTGATGATGGGGAGGGGCAGACTGAGGAGGAGGAGTCTGATGATGGGGAGGGGCAGACGGAGGAGGAGGAGTCTGATGATGGGGGAGGGACAGACGGAGGAGGAGTCTGATGATGGGGAGGGACAGACGGAGGAGGAGTCTGATGATGGGGAGGGACAGACGGAGGAGGAGTCTGATGATGGGGAGGGGCAGATGGAGGAGGAGGAGTAGTCTGATGATGGGGAGGGACAGACGGAGGAGGAGTCTGATGATGGGGAGGGGCAGACGGAGGAGGAGTCTGATGATGGGGAGGGGCAGACGGAGGAGGAGGAGTCTGATGATGGGGAGGGGCAGACGGAGGAGGAGGAGGAGTCTGATGATGGGGAGCTGGAGATGGGAGGTTGAGCTGTGCGGGAGAGGATGAAGATGATGGGAAGATGGAGATGGAGATGGAGAAGCAGCCGAGCGAGGAGGAGAGCGGGGTCGTGGCTGTGGAGGAGGCTTCATCAGCGTCGGATGCGGAGATAGTCCAGGTGCTGGTGGGAGAGCAGGATCTGGACGATGGCTGGGTCTTCGATAATAAGAACCAGACGCAGAAGAACCGGAGCTGCAACAGAAAGTCTGCAGACGATAAAGTGGATATGAAGGAGAGAGAGGACGGGATGGGAGAGGAGGCTCTGAGAGGTGCAGGGGTCCCTGGGAGTTCCTGTGTGACGGCGAGGGGACGAGCCAGAGGAAGAGAGACAATGGGGAGGAAAACGCAAGATGCAAGGGGGCAGGTCCAGACACGGGGTAAGGAATGGAGAATTTAATGTTTCTAGGGGTGTAACGGTATCCGTATTCGTCCCGTACCGTCACGGTTCGGACGTCACGGTTCGGCACATGCAATCACACGACAAATACGCCTTTTTCTTACGAGTGGGAAAAAAGTCTGTCATTCAGGGCAGTATCCACTACACTTTATATAATCCAGGGGGCGGTATTGCGCCTAAAAGCTGTTTGCCAGCCGCCCTTAAACAACAAATGAAGAAGAAGAAAACACAACAAAACGAACAAAATACAAGAAGAAGAAAAGTTAGTATGGCGAGTTCAGATAACACACAGGAGCTAGAACCCACCTGCTTCTTTTAAATCAGCTGTGTGGGAACATTTCGGGTTCCCTGTGGACTAAATAACGATGAAGTGTGCGAGTGGACGAGGACGGTGTGTCGGCGTTGTTCGATAGCAGTGCGGTATGCTAATGGTAACATACGCCAAACATGCTAAATCATATCAGAAGGCATCACCCAGATTTTCCAATCACCGGAGCCGGCAAAAGACAACAGCAGTTCAACAGCTGATCCCCGCTGTTTTTAAGAAGCCAATAGACATGAAAGCCGAGAGACCAAAATAAATAACGGAAGCTTTTGGCATATGTTTTTCAACGGCTATGCTGCGCCCTTATGCAATAGTGGAGGACCCCGGCTTTTATTGATTGGATTGAAACACTTTCTTATTATTTATTTTGTAATATTTTCAAGACATTCTTTTTAGTTTTACAGCTTATTGAACCTTTTTTGTTTGACATCAGCCATTATAGATAATATGGCCATATGAGTGTGTGTGGTACTGTTTGTTTTTAACTGTGTAATAAAGTTAATTATTCAAAATGTTCCTTAAAAAAAAGGTTCCTTATTTTGTAAACTGAAACTTGCACTACTGTTCAAAATAAATAACAACAAACCTGGAATTATGCATTTGGGACTTTGTTTTGCTTTTTCTTGTTGTACCGAACCCGTACCGAACCGTGACCCCCAAACCGAGGTACATACCAAACCGTGAATGCTGTGAACCGTTACACCCCTAAATGTTTCTCTCCCTCTTCGTAATCAACATGGTGTCTTTGGCTTCATTTAATGGATATGGGCTTAAGAAGAAGGACAGGAGGGAGCAAGCTGTTATTTTGTGTGCCACGGACATGATCTGTTTTCAGGAGACACATTGGGATGAAAGGTGTGTAGAGGATGTTAAGAAGGGGTGGATGGGTGATGTGTTTGTGAACGGGGGTGTGAATGCTAGGGGGGGGGGGGGGCGATTTGAGTTAAAACAGGTGGTAGAGAATGTGAGGAAAGATGAGGATGATGGTGATGGTGGAATGATTGGTGTGGTGTTTGAGTATATGGGGGAAGTGTTTAAACTAATCAATGTAAATGCGCCGAATGAGGAAAAGGGGAGGGGGATGTTTTTTGAGGGTTTGGGAAGTGTGGGGAAACTGTATGGTTGTTGGTGATTTCAATGTGTGGTGTGGGAGAATATATGTGTTTTCAAAGTGATTCTTCACGGGGTATGTTACAAAAGGTAATGAGGGATAACGGTATGAAGGATGTATGGAGGGAGAGAAAGGTGTATGGGCGGGTGTTTTCTATGAAGCAGGTGGTTGGGGGGGGGGGGGGTTTAAACAGAGTAGGATTGATCTATTGTTGTGTAAAGGAGATATGGGTGGAACAACTGGTCAAATTGAATACATAAGGAATGGTTTGAGTGATCATTCTATACTTTATTTTGGGTTCAGTAATGAACGTGGGGGGAAAGGTGGGGTTTCAATGCAATGTTGTTAAAGGAAGAGAAATATAGAGAAAAAGTTAATGAGTGTTCAGTAAAAAAAAGAAGTATGAATGTTGATGTGGCGGTTTGGTGGGAGGGTTTAAAAAAAGAGATTAAGAATATGAGCATTAAATATAGTAGTGTGAGAAGAGAGAGAGAGAGATATATTTCCATCATCCATGAAAACACCCCAGTAAATCCACCTCTTTCTATCCGCTCCAAGACCCTCAAAGGGCGGCCTCATGAGTACCAGCATGATCCCCAACTCCATAACCCGGCGCACCAGGCGAACCTGTCTACCCACACTTAAGCACATCTCTCGGACTAAACCAAAGGGACACCCCGGTCAGAAGTTCGTGCCCCTGGTAAACCTAAAAGGGGGTGGATTTTGTGTTTCTTTGATGTCCGCCCCTCAGCATCCAGGCCGGGCCGGCAGAGGCCCTCCGATGGCGGGTCGCGTTTGCCATTCGATCAGTGAGAGGAGAGGAGAAGGACGCAGCAAAAAATGAAATAGGGGGGAAAAAGAAAAAAAGTATCCGAAAATAGGCACTCATGAGGCGGGTAAAGTCCCATGTCGACTCCCGTTACATTCCTCCGGCACATTTGCCTAAGTCAACTTTTATGAGAACCAGGCTGGGGGGTCTTTGTGGCACAAAATAAGGCCCACCCAAAGTGCTTGGTGAGCGGACACATCACCTCCGTATTTTCAGACAGCCCTCAAAAACCGGGTTTCTCATTTTGTGAAATGGATGAATACAATTTTTCAGAGAAGGGGAACTGAAGCCCACTGGAAAAAGGGGCCGAAGCGGGAAACGTCTGGTCGCTTCTCCGGTGGGCACTAATGGCACGTTTCCACTGCAGGCCTCACTCGGTTTGGTAAGGCCTTATTAGGCCCGGCTCACTTTAATGCTGCGCATTACAGTTTAGGAACTGGGGCAGTTACTATAGTAACACAGTGTAGGCGGAGCCGTGACGTCATCTTCAATGAGAGCCCCAGAAAAACAACACAGCCGTTAGCTCTTAGCCCTCAGAGCTCACAGCTCTTCATATCTGTTCAGAAACTAGACAAAAGTTAAACAAGTACAAACCACAGACTGCCTGTGTCATGGAGAATACAGTCGCTGGTTTATTTATGTCTGTATAGGCCGTTGTTGTGAGTGTGGACGGTCGGAGCATATATAACGTTAGCTTAGCCAAGCTACATTTAGTAAACACGCATTTTAAAGGATTTCTCGCCTGCCGTCTGTCTGCAGACTTGTCAAAGCATTAATTCATGGTTTTTACTAACCGGTATCAGTATGTTGTTACTTCGGCATCATTTTGAAACGTGTATTACAATTAAATCACGGTCAAATATGTTCATCTTGTTGTAGTTGTAGCCCCCTTGCCAGCGATTCTCTCTCTAGTTTAGCATACTCAGCCCGACTCAGCCTGGTTGTTCCTGGCCCTAGAACCACGATTTAGTCGGGCCAGAAAAAAGGTGAAAAAGTAGCCCCCAAAACTAGGCCAAGTGGAAACGCAACCAAAAACGGGCCCCGCACGGCTCGGCACGCTTAAAGCAAGCTACCCGCTGCAGTGGAAACGCGCCATTAGTCATTTTCTCCAACGTTTTTTTATTTCTTTTTTTATTATTTAAAAATATAGTTAACCATTTTTTTCACTTTTTTCTTCTTTCCACGGATGGGTGAGCCTGGCAGGCCGTCTGTGAGCACACATATCTGGCCTGGAACCTCCAGAATGTTTGAGCTAAGCTCCATAAACTGACAAAATCACCCAGACATTTCACTTTTATAGGTCAAAAATATATAATACAAATACATTTAAATAGTATAAGGTGCAAATGTGCTCCGGATTACCCGGGGATGGATTTATATAGCTCCATGATAGTAATTAAAAATCATTTTCATGGAAAAAAGTGTTAACAACGCCTGATAACGCCTAAAATAAATCACTTGAATGTAAATATAATGATTATAAATCATTTGTAGTGAGAAGCAAGCTGCAGCACCTGACTTTCTAAACCAAGAAAAGTGCTTTAAACCTGGGGGAAAGCCTTCTAAATGTCGGGGGAACTGTTTTAAATAGGGACAGAGAGTACCCAGAGAACAGGCTGCAGCACCTGACTTTCTAAGGGAGTAAAGGTGCAGCAAACCTGGGGAAAAGTGTTCTAAATGTCGGGGAAACTGTTTTAAATAGGGACAGAGAGTACCCAGAGAACAGGCTGCAGCACCTGACTTTCTAAGGGAGTAAAGGTGCAGCAAACCTGGGGAAAAGTGTTCTAAATGTCGGGGAAACTGTTTTAAATAGGAGGAGAGTGTCATTAACTGTTACCCAGAGAACAGTCTGCAGCACCTGACTTTCTAGCCCAGGAAAAGTGTTCATGCAGCCCCTTAATAACGGTAATAATGATTAGAAAATCATTTCAGGGCAGAAAGGGTGGAGATATACCTTAATGCAGTGTGTTTGTACATCAAGTGGACTGTCAACTGGAAAAAGCCCTAACGGTGAGTAAGGTATAAAGATATTAACATGATGAATGTTGGAATGGAACCGGCCACCTTATAGTTGAGGGACCCATGCAGTCACACAGAGCCACAGTCACACCTGGTGATAGGTAGTGTGGCTGGCTGTTTTGAAGGGTACATGAACAGTGGGGGCTTGAATGTGTAGTAAGAAAAGAAAATAAAGTAAAAACGCTGGGAAAAGCAGCAAAATATTTTAACTGCATGTTTTTGAACTGCAACCATATGTCCCCAATAATCTGGAAGATATGTGGAACATGTTAAAGTGTGTATGAGGTTTCCTTCAGATAGTATAGAATAGGCTGAGACAGTGTGTTAAACTCCAGTCTGTGTGTCTGTGTCTGAGCTGAGCTCCTAATCAGAACACCTGTCTGAGTCCAGAGATCAAAGGTTTCCATGGAGATGTGATCAGTGAAATGAGAGGGTTTCATGTGAAAGGTTTTTGTCACATCCTTGCCCTCAACAGAATTTTTTTAAAGTTCTACACTTAAATGTTTTCATTTTTCAACCTAAGAGATGTTTTCCTACATTTTCATCAACAAATGACGTCACAGGAGGGTAGGGTTTGGGACTTATGGCAGGTTTAACATTTTTATTTTAGGCAAATTTCAAGCTCTCCTCCACTCTGTTTTGAGATCAAAGCTCTCTAGACTTAACGAGCGGCGCACACTAATGTTAAAATATGAAGAAGGCCTCTTTACCAAACTCCAAGCTAAGTTTAATATTTCAAAAAGTGTAAAAGATATCAAATAGCTGAATGCCTTGTGACCGTTTTAAAGTAGGAATGAAGTCTCTAGCTGAAAGTATGTGGAAGGAGAAGCATTTTGCACACGGTGTAGCTAAAAGAGGATTTGAAGATTCCTCCCATTGAGTTACATTGTAAAAATAAAAGTTTAAAAAGCTGAATATCATAAAAAGCATAAATGTCCAAAACAAGAAAAGTCTTAGCAGTTATGTCCTGAAGGAGCTGAACATTTTAATATTTGAATGGTTTCTGTAGCTGAAAGTATGCTGAAGGAGTTAAACATTGGTTGAAATAAGTAGAAGAATAAAGATTTGAAGAACAATAGTCTATTGCTCAGCATTCACACTAATTATCAGATAACATAAAAACTGGATCCTCTTCAGGTTACAGCAGAAACTCTTACTTTGTGTCTGAGGGTCCAGGTTCATTACTGAAGTTTGGAGGTTCCTGTTTAGACCGGTCACTCTTCAGAGACAGACAGCTGGAGACTGGAGATGTGTCCTCTTCCTCATCTTTTAAACCACTCATCTTCTCCAGTCTGAGAGGTAACACTGGACACGGACACACACACACACACCACTTGTTAGACACTTGTATACATACTCAATTCTGTGGGCAATCCCCACAGGAGCAATTTTAAGTGAAGTGTCTTGCCCGGGGACACAACGACATGCTGACTGCAGTGGGACTCGAACTTGCTATCCCCTGATTTGAAGTCCAGCACACTATCCACTGAGCCACATTCTCCCTTCAGTTGTGTTAAAGGTCCCATGTCATGCTTTTCCGGTTCTTACCCATCCCCTTGTGTTATGAAGGTTTTTCTGCATGTAAACGGCCTGCAGAGTCAAAACCCCTCAAAGTACACCATGTAGGGAGTAAAACTCTAACCTCCCCAAAACGCCTCGTTGGAGATTTCTCATTTTCCATTGTTTACTTCCTGGGTACTGTGACGTGTGAATACACAGAGGCCACACCCTCTGCCAGCCTTTCACAAAACAAAGCTTCCCAAACCTTTCAGGATTCATGCCGGATATGTACAGCGTAGGGCATTGAAGAACGATGCTGTTCCTACTTTGTTTGGACCAGCGGGAGATTCGGGTACATAACCAAGTATTCATTGTTGTTTGTGTATTTATGATATTTAAAACAAACAAGGTATCTACCACGACTGTTTAAATGAGAAAACGTTTATTAAATGTCAGCTAAAAGAGCAGCGAAATTAAAAACATCTGCATTTTCTGTGAAGATATTAACAGTAGCCTACTTAATGTCAGCTTAGTAAATTATTATTTACAATGGACTACGCTTAGCTAACAGACTAATTTCCACCACTCATGGACCACACCCACCTTTTCTTTTGAAAAACTGGGTGACTGTCACCTTTTAGTCCCTCTCTCTTTCTCTCCTTTTTTTTAAAGCCTGACTTTGTTAATCGTTGAGACATGGTACACACGTAAGTACCATTAGGCGCTTTCACACCGCAGTACTTTTCCCACAAAGGTTCAAGGAAAACTCTTTAGTTCTCATGAACTAAGTACAGATCGCGTTCACACCAGAATAAATCCCAGAGGGAGGATTAGGCAAATAAAGCCGCTGACGTCACTTCTTCTTCTTCTGCTTTGGGTTTACTGGCAGGCCGCAAACCACTTCACGGCGTATACTGCCACCCGGAGTCCCCGGCCGGAAGTCCCCGGAGTTGGGGACTGGCTTCAGAGTAAATCGCCAGAACGCCGACACCTCCTCATCTCCACCATGTTTTCTTTTGTGTTGCCATAAGTTAGTCTCTCTGCGTTTCTGCGCTGGGCTAATGCTAATAATGCTAATGCGAGGATAATAAAATGGCGGCTTCACAAAACTTTTTGGGAGTTTTACGGGGCGTGGTTTGCAATCCGCCCAGCCAATCAGACATAGGAACCTTTTCTCCCATGAAATTACCGGCTCTCTAGCAGGGGGTAAAAGGTAAAAGGGGGTAAAAAGGTTCTCATTAACTAATTTTAGTTCCGGCTCTTTTTGGTGTAAACGCAACATTTCGGAACTATATCGGAACTAAAGTGGGAAAAGTACTGCGGTGTGAACGCGCCTATAGACTATAAAGGTAAGTACTAGCATCCCTCCTCACATGCTCTCACTCTCTGCTAGAAAGTGCCAGTGCCGCACCACGTTTGGAGCTAGGACCAAACCATTACATGTAACTAGAAGGGGGTGTACAGAGGCTTTGGATAATTAACTTTTGGAAGAAAATAAGTTAAATGAATCGTAAGCTTAGTGAGTATATTATCAATATATGTTCTAATGTTAATTATTGATGAATGATGAAAGGTTACTTAGACATTCTTTTCTTAATGTTCTAAAATAGTTTGGGCCCCTGTCAGTCACAGGCCCTTAGAATTGTCCTAACTTTTCACCCCCTTACGGCGCCCCTGCACAGAGAGCCCCCTCATCACATAACTTTGCATGGGACCACACGTTGGCCAGGGGCAGCCCTGATGCAGAGTCAGACAGCTATCCCTTTAAGGGAAAGAGAGAGAGAGAGAGGCGCGTGCATGTGTGGGTGCATGGTAGAGCGAGCGGAGCAGCAGTGCTGTGTGTTATTGAAGTGAACGAAACAGCAGCAAAGGTCTGTCGAGTGTCTTCAAAGTTAGATCTGTAACAAAGACCTTAATAAATGCAACGGCCTCCCAAAGAAGAGCTCGCCTCTCAGCCTTATTGAAAAGTGGGTTATTGAACCCGAAGTGTGTTGCTTCGGCCCTGGAAGACTGCAGAGAGTCACCCCTGCGTCCTCCACTACGGTCTGGGAGCCGACAGGAAAGTTTAACACTTGGTTAAAGAACATCAAATCAGTCAGACTTCCGACAGGCAGTTCCCCATTTTGACTGCGCTGGGCTGTCGCATGTTATGTTGCTTTGATGAGTCAGAAAACAGGAAATGAAACCAGTTCACACCACTTGTAGAAGTCTCTTTGGACTCTAGGACGCTGATGTTCTGACATCCAGTAAAACAGAGTAAATAATGTGTTAGAAAGCAGATCCTGGTGTTAACACTCACCCTGTTGTCCTCCTGCTCCGACGAGCTGTAAAATGGCGTCTGGCACTCTGACAAGTCTGACTTTATACTTTCACTTTCAACTCCCCTTCCTGTCTGCAGCTCCTCTTGATTCATAACCATCCTTATCAGCTGAACCAGTTCACATACAGGGACTATGTTCAGTGAGATAGCAATAGAGCTAAAAACAAGATCAACAAAGTTATTGAAATAAACATATTAAAACCACAGTGTGAAAATCACCCAGTAAACATCCTGCATTCAAAACCTCACTTAAAGGTCCCCTATTATACTGTTTCTCATCAATATATTATAGATCCAGATATACACAGAACATGTCTCTGGAGTGTTTGGGTGTGTATGGGAGAGTTAAGACTCAGAGTGGCATCAGCGGGCAGAGGGAGTCCGCTGTTAGAGCCATGAAGACGGATTAAAAGAACGAGCAAACCAGCCTCTCGTGTTCTTGTTTATTTTCTTATTATCAGATATCTCTGCACCCCATCCTCCTGTCAGCTGCCCCGTGCTCAGGCTGGATCAACGTGATGACGTTTCAGTGGCGTAATGTCACTCAGTATTTTTACTCAAATACCTGAGTACATTATGAGGTAAGTGTACTTTTGTTTGTTGGTATTTATACTCCACTAAATCCATTTCCAATACAACAATAAACTAAAGTAATACAATCTAAAAGTCTATTTGATATTTGTGATTCAGTTTTCTGCTTTGGTGTAATGTTGTGGATTGTATCTATAGTTTGTTGACTCCTTGTATCAGTGAAAGTGCATCGATGTGGTTTCCCTTAGTATCGTGCATCTGACGTCATCACGTAACGTATTTTCCCGATTCTTCCACCTGCAGCTGATCCGCCATGTTTGCTTGTTCAGGTGATTTTCACAACAGCTAAGTGAAATGAATACAGGTTGTATTTGGTATACAGAATAATGAACAATATCAGGGATAAAATGGTCCAGCTGGATTGTTTAAATGTTGTTGGTCTTAAGCATTAAGTAATATCTTCATGATGTTTGATTGATATTAGGAATACTGTTTTGGCTTTATATTCAAACCACTGGTGTTTAATTGCCCAGTGATAATGTAGCTGTTAGCATTGCTATAGTGCCCTGCTGCTCTTCCAGTTAGCATGTTGCTATCAAGTCTAGTTTGTTTCATTATGAATTAAAGGGGACCTATCATGCAAAATGCACTTTATTAGTATTTTATACATAAATGTGTCCCCGGTGCGTCGGGGAACTCACGCAGCGTCAGAAAATACAACTCTCTCTCTTTTCCTCCGTACCAAAATCTCTAAAAACGGGGCTACAACAGCGCTGATCCAGATTTCCATCCGCTGTGACGTCAAATCGGCAGCGGACCCATAGAAACAATGCCTGACGTGTTTTGGACGTAATCTCGTCTTTGTTTACATTAGCAAGCCTCGCTAACACTCAGAGCTAACCTGTACTGGAGAGCACATGTGTTTAAAAAGCAGGAGATAAAAAAAGGAACTCACCTTGTGATAAACCCGCAAGAGAAAAAGCATTTGAGCTCCATACTGTTTCAGAAATAATCCTTGATGTGGTTTAAACAGGATGGCGTTTTATCACAGCAGAATTTTACTTTATCTCCGGTAGAATTCTGATCAGGCATTAGCTCCGCCTCCTCTTTTTTCTTTTTTTTCAAGCTAAGGACCCAACATTCGTGTTTCTCTAACAGGGCTGCAAAAGAGGTATGAGCAGTATGAGGCATGGCTACAATAGGTGATCTGTTTGGTATTTTGAAAAAATAACTTCACAGACATGTTTTATATAGGTATGGCCCTACAATATATTTTTCAAATATAGCATGATAGGTCCACTTTAAGGGTTAAAATATCCCCACGTGTAATACCAATTTCCGCCACAAGAGGGGGCACAGTGCAAGGGGAAATGCCATGGGGTGAGATGCAAGGTTCAAGGCTTCTATTGTCATTTGAACATAGCTACAGTGTAGATATATCAATGAGAATCTGAGGTCTCAGGATCCTCCAACAGAGCAACACAATAACACAGATACAATAGTTAGAATAGTGTGAGGAGAGAGGGTCCGCAGAATCAGAACGTCCCCAAACCCAGGTGGGCAAATCTTACCTGAAACCCAACAATAAAAACCTGCTTTCTTTACAGATTTAGATTACATGTTTTATGAATCTTGCACAAAATAATCAATGTGAAAAGGCTCCGTGAAATAATACTACTCTTCTTCAAAAGTAGAGACTTGTTTTTTATTTATAATTGTCTCGTGTTTATTTGAGTTGTACTGACTTAGGGTCGGAATGCCTTAATGACGTGTTTCCACTTTATGAATTAGCACAAAAAAAATTAAGAAGGTATGATTATTTTTTTTAAACTGCTAAAGATGTTTGAAGAAATAAATGCAATATTTAGCTTTTTCATTATATATTATTTTATGCACAGGTTTTTTATATTTCTGTCTTTGATCACAAACAGAAACTCCAGGAATATGACGTTTGATCAATGTGTTCATGTTTTCCTGATATCTGTTTTGCAGAACTCACAAAAGTAAAAGTCCTGCATTCAAAATGTTCAAGTAAAAGTATAAGTACTCAGATCTTGTAGTAAAAGTAGAAGTACTCAGATCTTGTAGTAAAAGTAGAATAACTCAGATCTTGTACTTGAGTAAAAGTAGAAGTACCAGAGTGTAGGAATACTCTGTTACAGTAAAAGTCCTGCATTCAAAATGTTCCTCAAGTAACAGTTGAAAAGTATTATAATCAAAATATAGTTAAAGTAGCGACAGTGAAAGTAGTGATTGTAAAGTAACTAAAGGTATTAAATACATGTAGTGGAGTAAAAGTACACCATTTACCTCTGAACTGTAGTGGAGTAGAAGTACAAAGTAGCATAACATGGAAATAGTCAGGTAAAGTACAAGTACTTGAGTAAATGTAGCCTACTTAGTTACTTTACACCTCTGCTCCTTTTTTTCTGCATTTTTAACTACTTTTCCCAAAACCAACAATCAGTTAATTAATGTCGGAGGAGGAAAGTAAGGCATTTCCACAACAGAAGGACGATAGTTTCAGTGCGTGGGGTCACAAATGGCAAAGTTTAAAATAGTACAATTTTGGATTTTGACAAAAAAGGAGCTACAACCAGGTATTTTAAGCTTGCTCTTGAACAGACCCTGATCTCCAGCTGTCGTCACAGACACAAAAGACAGATCCTCCATCCAATCAACGCTCACCTAGCATCCCTCCAACCAATCGAATCCCTCTAAGCGGTTGTGCGTAACGCCCGTCGACCAATCAAAGTCGCTGCTTCCTGCGGGCCAGAATCTCTCTTCTTCAACCTTCTGTTTCTGGAGGGGCACCTTCAACAAGCTCCGCACCGGCAGCGGCTTCATTTCGTTACTCAAGAATACGTGGAAATACCACACCTGTTCACAGACACCATGTCTTTCCTCACTGTCAGCAGGTTAGCGCCTAAACTCCTCAACTCAAAGGTGAGTAGAATCCAAACGGCTGAGATTTTAGACGTCAAAGTTGTTGAGCTAACGACGCTAGTTAGCTTAGCCTAGTTAGCTTAGCACTGTCAACCACATTGTGAAATCCTGTTAACGCAGGGTGTGGTTAATACTTTCTAAAACATCACAATAGTAGTCTTAATTCCTTTTTTATATAGGGGTGATATTACGATATAATGTGAGTGTGTGAAGTTGTGTCTTGTTAGCCACTGTTAGCATTAGCTGGCCTGGTGGTCCTGCCTGAACGTGTTTCTGAGTTTCTGTGTTTCTGTGTCGTTAACTTTCTCTGTTCTCTGGTAAACCTTAAATATAACAAGCATGAATCATTAACAGACACTGAGTGCTTCTAAAGTCAGCTCAGACTTTGTGTTTATTCAGGAAACACTGTTGACCTTCAGGTTAGGATTTCTGCCAAATATCTAACCTTAGAAATATATTGTGTCTGAACATATATATAACAGTTATATAGTACGGTTGAAACAAGTGTTTTAGTGTGGAATAATTCAACAAACATCAGTTTTATTGTGCAATATCAGCTAGCATGTTTCCACGTTTTAGCATGTGATAAAAAAAGTGGATATCTGAGAATGAATGCTGACTTTAAATGCTTACAAAAGAAGATGCAATGTGATTTAAATGCATAAAATAACCATGACAGGTAAGGTAATATTACGATGCATGCAACACAGGTGATAAACAGCAGAGAAAATGCAAGTCTGACATTTTAGAAAGGGCATAAAGGACACGGTGTTTCTGCTCCAGCAAGTCATTCAGCAACCAAACAGGAAAGGTCACCTTTTTAGTTTTAAGGTTTGACCGAGTAATGGACAGCAAAGACACACTGGGTGATATCAGGCTCTCAGGAGGTCACGTGTATGTTCTTACCCGCCTTAAAAGTGATCATTTATAGTCTAAACCCCAAGCAGACTGAAAGCCAGGAGTGATTTGAATCTGTTTGATGAGGGTTTTGTTAGTGAGGCTTGATTACACCACCTGAAGGCTTAGTATTAGAGCTGCACCTCTTAGTAGATGCATTACTGAAAGAAATGAGCCTCAAATATGGAGATGTCCTGCTTTATCGTTTTAAAGTGAATACATGTGGACATTAAAAGGCATCAGCTTGGACTTTTTTCATAATTTTATGATATTTGATAGGTCAAACGATTAATCTGCACATTGGATCATTAAGGATAATTATTAACAGTTGCACAACTACTTAGATTCTCTTACTGAAACATTAACAGCGAATGATGAAGTATATTTCCTTCCATGCTGACTGTGACCTTCAGTGACTGTAATCTACTGTATTACTCCTGCGACCTCTGACCCTGGAAGACCCTCATATCATCTCCTGACACCCACTAAGAAGGATTTCTAGTAACTTTCCCTACGTTTAAAACAAGAAATCAGCGACTAACGGTTCCCCTCGTTTAACCCGGTGTCCCTGTTATCTGTCTTGTAATTAGGAAGATGTCGATAAACCCCTGTGCACTCACCCTTTCTCTCTTATGAGCTGTAATCTTCGAACAGGAGTTTTATTATGGAGCTTTTCGTTTTCCATATCATGCTCTGTCCCTGAACTATGACTGAAAAGCATGTGATGCATGAGTTGAGAGCAAGGACAGTAAGTAGGGCAAAGGGCGACATTTTTACCCCCAATTAAAAGCATTTTGATCTGCCTCATTTATCACAATCAAGGGGGCTAACAAAGTATGATTATGTTTCTAAATGCATGAACATTTAACACATAAAAGGACGTCTTTTAAACAATTTTCTTACATTTTAAAGAGCCAACAATGAAGCAGATAAATAGATTAGATAATGGTTTAGTTTCAGCTCCTCAGGTCTTTCAATCATTTAGAAAAAACTAGGAATTTCAAGTAATTGAAATCTTCTTTTAGAGGAACGGGTTAAAAATGAAATGCCCTAACTTGTATTTCTTAAAGTGCAGAAAAGAAAACAGTGGAATACTTCAACATGCGCCTCATACAGTATCTATGGTTGTGGTGATTGCATTTTATTACTATTCTAACACTAAATGCAGTTTCTTTTAAATACAGCTTTTTAAAGACACTTGACTTCTCCAGCTTTCACATTTAGTTGTAGTTACCTTAGATATGTTTTATATACTTGTACACACACATCTTCAGTCCAGGGTTTCCGCTAGGATTTTTTCTCGCCGGTCAAATGTCCGGGCAGAATTTATTTGACCGGATACATTTGAAACTTACCGGTGATATTTCAATAATAATAATAAAGAGTTTTGTAGCAGAGTTTCTGTTAGCAGGTAATTACCAGACTATGAGCAGATATGCTTCAGTTTAAAACTCAGTTCACGGGGCTCGTTTTTATATTGCTTCAGTTTATAATCGTAACAGATCGAAAAAAATTCAGATTCATTTTCAATAAATGATTCCACCAACAACATAATTATTACATTCAAACAAACTACTTGTAGTAGATAAAGTACATTATTCAAAAGTTTATATTAACTTTGAATAATAACACGGGAGAAACGGAGCCTCTCTTTTCCCCTCTCTCTCTCTCTCCCTCTCTCTCTCTCTCTCTCTCTCTCTCCCTCCCTCTCTCTCCCTCTCCCTCCCTCTCTCTCTCCTGACAGCCCGTCAGTTTCTCATGCAGCTCGCTAAACAGAGGGCGGGGCTTCAGGTGATTATGCAGAGCTGCGTCAGACTCAGCAGCTGATCTGATCTCTCTCTCGTCCGGTTATACTTCCCTCGCGTTTATGTCCATATCGATCAGATCCAGCTCTCCTGATCGGCCTTTATATAGAGCACCGATCAAACTATTAACAGTGAATATCGGCCGATAATGACCGGTGGCCGATCTATCGGAGCCTCCCTAATTATTACCAGACATTTTGACCGGCAGGTTTTGAATTTACCGGTTTTTAATACATTTCACCAGCTAAAAACCGGTAATTACCGGCTAACGGAAACCCTGGTCTTCACGTGTTTCCTCCCCTCCTGCTTTGACTCTTGGTTGCAGAGTAGGGTTTAACCTTTCCCTCTGGCAGGGAATGTCTGGGTGGAACGCTCTATATTTAAGACCCTGAGCTGTTACATAACCTGTCTCTCAGCTGCGTGTGTGTGTGAGACTGCGTGTGTGTGACGCAAGACCCCACCTTTTGTTTTTCTACCAGCTTTGTCTGCTTTTATCCGAGCACCAGTTGTGTGTGGAGGGGAGGGGGGCGATCCCATTGGGAGGAAAGCCAGCTGTCTCCTTGACTCCTCCCTCCCTCCCCCATCATTGATAAATGTGATAATCTAACAAGAGTCCTGTTTCAGTAACGCTGAGCTTTAACAAGATTACTCTCCTCCAAACACTTTCATAACCACAGCAGGTACTTCTTTAATCCGTACGTCCTGTAGCAACAAATCAGGGCGATAAAATATATTTGATCTGGTAAAACTCACTGTGATCATTTTAAATATCTCCATTCAATGATAATGATCCCCAAAACAATCCCTGCAATATCCTTAGTCAAATAGCAACAGTCATAACAATTATTGCAGCCCTCGTAACGTTTACGCTTTAAAGTGTGTAACAAACCCATAGCTCTATGTTCAATATTTAGTGTCGTTTCAGAGATTTGAATGAACTGTAATCCTCTGTCTCCTGTGGTGCAGTTGAATCCCCTGGGAGCATACGTTAGCTGCCAGAAGCTAACTTTTGATCCAGGTTTAAACCACTTCTTGGTGCTGTTTAGCTTTGTTTTAACCAGATGAAGGGAATCTGAAGTTATCAGAGAAACAAGCTGAGCTAGCGTTATATCAGAAGAGATTCTTAAAACCTCCTGAAGCATCGACACTGAAGGAATCCCAGAGCAATGTTTGTTCTCTCTGTTAATGAGGGATGTTTGTCATTTCCTTTACATCGCTTATCTTGGCAAACGTCCAAACAGCCGATCATAAACGCTGAGCAATCATCACCAAGGTGTTCACAGACATCTAAAGCCACCTGATTATTCCCAGTCTTATCTTAGCCGTGCACAAATGACCCTATAACGATTATCTTTGTTTACATTATTGATTCAGAAACGCATCATTGAGGTCTACGGTACAACACCTGCAGGAATCAGGTTAAACGAGGTCAAACATTTGTTGTGTGATTTTAACACCGAGACGCCAGCGGCCAACAGTTTATAGATGTTTGCTTCTTTTAAATGATCAGGAACATGTCAGTGTGACGGCTGCTTCGTTGTATACAAACAGGTTTTTAGCTCGTACTGAGACTAAACCGGCAAAACCAGACACCCCCAGTTGACCTCCGTGAAGAACGTCAGAGTCTTCCTCATTATCTTCAACCTATTATAGCCGCCTCATCTCTGCTAATTAATTAATCTCAGTTGATGCTCTAAGAGCTGGAGCCCAGAGGCCTTTCAGAGAGGAGAAATGAAGTGCTTGTCAATAAAGGATTCATTATTTAGACGCTTGATTAATTTCTAGTTGTAACGCCTCGTCTGTGCTGAAGTGCAGGGGGAACAGTATGGGGAGAAATCTGAATTGTTTCCTAACAAAAACCTCAATATTGTACGATGGACTTTTGGTGTTTTACAAAAATATTAACACTAACATTTATGTGGGTAAAACAAACGATACAAGAACTCTAACGGTCTGTTATGTTGAATAATATTGACATCACTTCACTGTAGGGCTGTACCCAAATATTCGTTCGTTGGAGTACTATTCGGGTTTCAATTTCGTTATTCGTTATATATTTTTTCCGTTATTTTTTATTGAAATCTCCAATATCAGCGTAAGAGCTTGTGCCTCTTCGGGGGGTGCTAACACTTAACCAGAGACGTTATCGTTTACTTTCTCCGTCTTTATATGTAGATATTACTTTTTTCTCCATTAATCCCGTCACGTTGTTTCCATAGCAACAACAACTTCCTGTCAACTGCGCTAACTCTCCTTCAAAATAAAAGCATGTCCATAAATAGAAAACCAAGCCAAATTACACTTAAGACATATACAACTGCAACAAAAGTAACAGACACAATGCGATATCCTTTTCAATTTCAAAGAACACAAATTGGGTTACATTAACAAATAACTATAAAACAACAATACTGTAGAATAACAAAATGAATGCCGAGAATAAACCGAAATACACGTGTCGAAGCGGTTCGCTGCTGATTACTGCGGAACGAATATTCGCTGCCGAATATCCGGAGCCCGAAAAATGGTATTCGGGACAGCCCTACTTCACCGTAATGCTGCCTCTTATGAGATAAGATCGAGTCTCCCATCGTCATATCGATATCATCGGTATATTGCCCAGCCCGTGTCACATCTCTGTTTAATGGTCAGAAAGAACCTGTCATTTTGAATTTTGAATAACTAGAAAATGTTTTGGTGTGAAGATGTCTGAGTGCTCTTCTACTACTTCAACATATTAGTTTGAAAGTCTGTCTTCACTCAGGTAATAGCTGTTGGAACTAGAGGACTTACTAACAACAACAATTAGATGCAGTTTGTTCAATTATGTTAAGGTTGTCTTGGTTCATATGTAAGGAGCTTCAGTAACCTAGAAGTGTTGCTTTATGGGTACATTTTTACTTAAAGTAAGATCATACTTCGCTTAGTACCAGACAGGATCGTGCAAAGTGGTAAACGATATTTAATAGATAACATAAGCATTAAATAACGAGTTGGATTTACATTTTTTGCTCATATGAAATATCGGCTTTTTGCACAGTTCATGAAGTGTTTTGGGGTTTCTGCTTCTCACTCAAAATCGTATTTCTTGTGTTTTCCCAGAATGCTGCGTTCCTTCAGGCTGCCAGGAATGCCAGCGCTTCAACAACAGTAAGTGCACTGCCTCCTATATTCATGTCATTATCATTCTAAGGACACTGAACGACTCTAACCCCTTCATAGACACTATACATGACACTAAAGCATGTCATGTGGGCTTATCGTGGGGACATTGTATAACAAATATATATAAAATGTATATATACTAATATTGTGAAGCCCGCACATAAGTCTGTCTTTCTGTTCGAAGCTTCCCTCTCGTCTGCACACTTCTTGACTTAAATTCCAATATGCACAATCTTGTACTTAGCTTTTTGTAGATTTAAATGTTGTTGAAATACTCCTATAATAGTTCTATTTTGTTGTCCTTTTCTTGCAATTACATTTCCTTGACTGTCTATGTATGCCCCAAACTCAACTAAGAATATATGCGTTTAATGGAACACGTGTAAACGCCACTGGTTCCTCCTCTGTTGTATTAATAGCTGACCTTTGCCGAGCCACAGGTCGATCTCTCTCCCTTCATTGTTGACATAAAGTCTGTTTGATTATCCCCGGTTCACATTAGAGCAGTGTGTGGTTTTTATATTTTGAGGACTAGATGTTAAATGAAGTTGTGTTTTTTGCAGAATCTGAAGGATATCCTGGCCGACCTCATCCCCAAAGAACAGACCCGCATCAAGAGCTTCAAACAGCAGTACGGCAAAACCAACATAGGCCAGATCAACGTCGACATGGTGAGTGACGAACGCCACGGTTCAATATCTTTGTCTGGTACACATCATTTTAAATATGCAATATCAGTCGAGTAGTTTCAGAGAAATGCGTAATTGTAATGAACTTGAATCCTGTGTCTCCTGTGAGCATACGCTAGCTGACAGAAGTGGTCATAAACGTACTCCTGACCCAGTTTTAAGCCACGTCTTGGTGCTTTTTAACTCTACCTTTTAACCGGATGAAAGGTGTTTAGTCATGGTACCTGGATCTGAGCTAACGTTAGCGGCAGCCGAACAGCGTGCGGGGAAACTCCGATTATTAACCTCAAACTTTATTTATTGTTTCTATATCAGAGGAGACACTAAACGCCTCCTGAACCGTCGACACGGTTAGCAGACGCCGATATATCCGTTACATTTCAAAACACCTCATAAAAGCTGAAGCAGACGCTCACATTTGAACATCTACCCAGCTAACGTACTCACCATATCCACTTCGTAATGTGTTTCAGTGTGGATTACAGGCCGGTCACGATAACGTCTTGTGTCGGTTGCTGAGTTGTTCCAGAAAGAATATAATATCCATAAACCACATTTTTCAGACCCTTTAAGGACACTACAGCGTGATAACATATATACTAATGCAGCCTTTCAAAGAGTACTAACTTCTGTGTATTAGATCAGACTAGATTGGAGATAGACGGGAGAGAATTACGGCCACATGGGAAAACATTTGAGATTGAGTTTTTTTTTTTGTTCTTTGAAAAAAAGTCATTATTTTGAGATTTTTAGGAAAGAAATACCAAAAAAAATGTTTTTACCCCCAAAATATTTTTGTTATTTCTCAGAAAATCTTTTTTAAATCTTTTTTTATTAGATATTTTACTTTTATTTCCAGAAAATACATATTATTTTATACATATTACATACAGAAACAGAAAATACATATTATTTTATCAGAAAAACTTTTTTTTAAAATATCTTTCTGAGAAAAACTATTCTGTTATTTCTCAGAAAAACTTTTCTTTAAATATTTTTTATATACCTGTAATATATATATACTTTTATTTCCAGAAAAGAAACATTATTTTTCAGAAAATATATACTGTTTAATCTTTGAGGGGAAAAAAGCAGAATTAAATACATTTTAAATTACAAGTCAGTAATCTTACTTTTTGTCCTGCCTCTTCCTGCAATGTTTAACACGTGCTATGGGTTATTTCTGTTGTCCTAATGTCTCCTCCATGTCCTAATGTCTCTGTCCTCTGCTGTGTCCCCAGGTGTACGGAGGCATGCGGGGGATGAAGGGTCTGGTGTACGAGACCTCTGTTCTGGATCCTGATGAGGTCAGTTTGTCTCCAAGCTGCTTTAATAAGTGAAACTCACTCTGAGGCACTTACCCTGATTCCTCTGAGAGCCTTCAGATGCAGAGCAGCATCTCGTAACTCATCCTGTGAGCCAACAGAAATCAAATCATCCACAATCACTAGCCACTACTTCAAAAAGCACGGTCACCTTTTTAGTTTGAGAGCGAGGGACAGCCAGTAGAAGAGCTGAGTGACCTACTGGTGATAAAGGGATGGAGAAGGTCACTTAAGTACTCTTGTCCATGCAGGGCTCTATACGTGATAACGAGAACCTTAACATGAGTTCTTCACCGGATGGGAAGCCAATGTAAAGATCTTAAGATGGGTGTGATGTGAGTCCTCCTGCTGGACCTAGTGGATCATTTGTAGACGGGTCAGAGGTGACTTGCTAAAACGAGTGAGAATGGAGTTACAATAATCCATCCGGGATGATATGAAAGCATTAAGATGTTTTTATTGTCATGTATAGTTTCAGCTATCCACACCAACTATACAAGCAAACAAGATAAAAAACTAGCATGTAAGAAATAAAAGAATATAAGCTGCATTAAAAGTGCACGATAACAATACATTTCTGTCTCCATGGAAACGCAGGGTATCCGTTTCCGTGGCTACAGCATCCCAGAATGTCAGGGTCTGCTGCCCAAAGCTCCCAGGAGGACAGGAGCCGCTGCCCGAGGGTCTTTTCTGGCTGCTGATCACAGGACAGGTGCCCACCGAGGAGCAGGTGAGACGAGCATTTTACTGTGGAGGTTTAATGAGAGGAGGGGGAGATGAAGGGTAACGAGTTCACAGCTGTTCATTATCTGCATCCATCTGTCGGGGCTCGTCAGATCGTATCTCCACTTCGTCTCGTTTCCTAAATTACATTTTCCTGCAGAATGAGGGATGATGAAGATGAAGAGGAACTTAATCATATGTGATGGATGGATGGATGGATGGATGGATGATGGATAGATAGATAGATGGATGGATAGATAGTAGGGATGGGGATTTGAAAGCAAATGTATATTCGAATATTCAACCCCCAAAAAAAACGGTTAACTGAAATGTACATATCCTATAAAAAAATGCGGAAAAAGATTTTGGAAAGAAATTTAATTTTGAAAAACTAATAAATACTTGTTCAAATAAGTTTAGGAAACCAAGTCGAATTTGTCAAATGTATTGAACTGGTGATCAGAGTGTGAACAGTTGACAGCTATAGGCTACAGCTTTCATGCTTAAATGAAAGAGGGATCAAACACGAACAACATAACGGGTTAGGGCAACGTAACCCGTGACAACAGAGATCAACCTATAGCAGGGCCTGTGCACAGAATGCAGCTATTCAATACTCATTGTTCTTTAAGAATATGAGCATGTCTACTCAGGGGAGAGGCGGGTCACAATCAGGCCATCTGTAGAGAAGACCCTCTCAGCTGGAATGTGGGCATAAGATGAGGTTTGAGTCTGCGTGATCTGCGTGTAGGGAGGGGCAGCAGCCGTATCATTGGCTAGAACTAGCTAGATCTGATGGATTTGGACATAAACGCGAGTGAAGTATAACCGGACGCGAGAGAGAGAGATCAGCACCTGCAGCTCTGCCCGCTGAGAGGGACCGGTGTGCGGAGCAACACACACCTTTAGACCTGACACACTTAGCTATGGCTCTGTCGTATACATTGAATTATTCCATTTGATCATATGTAATCAACTTAGGAACCCCTCCCAAAAACAAGAAATGTTTAATCGTTCCCATCCCTGATAGATGGATAGATAGATAGATGGATGGAGAGATGGAGAGATAGATGGATAGTTGGATGGATGGAGAGATAGATAGATAGATAGATGGAGAGATAGATAGATGGATGGATGGAGAGAGAGATAGATGGATAGATAGATGGAGAGATAGACGGATGGATGGAGAGATAGATAGATGGATAGATAGATGGAGAGATAGATAGATAGATGGATGGATAGATAGATGGATGGATAGATGGAGAGATAGATAGATAGATAGATGGATGGATAGATAGATAGATGGATAGATAGATGGATGGAGAGATAGATAGATGGATAGATAGATATGCTGTTTCTTCGTGGCTCTGATCAGGATGCATGTCGTGTGTAACAGCTTGTCTTCGTGGGTAATTATAACTGTTAATGTCACACACACACACACACACAATAAGAATCCTTACCGGAGCATCTGCTGTTCACACCGCTGTGACTCATGCATTTAATTTATATTCCAAAGGTTCATTATCTTATGTGAAGCACAACGTACCACGCTGTTATAGTAACGCTCTTTATCAGCCTTTGAAACTGAAACCATTTTGGGAAATAAAAAATATATATTTATAACTGCAATGTATCATAAACGTGCGCCGATTAGTCGACTAATTGATGACTAATGGCCGAGTAGGAAACACTTCAGTCGAGGGCAGCCCGAGACATTGCCCCTCATTGAAAGCTTGTATCTATAACAGTAGTCGTGAGAGACTCGTGTCGTCATGTTTTCGCTCAGCCGTTTATCTTTATTCTTCTGAGGTAAAAGTCCGGCCAATAAAACCATTTTCTTTGTGACCTAATTCTGTAAAGCTGCTCCGAGCCTGACCTCGTTTTGAACGCATTTTATTATGTGTTATCTCCAGGTCACAGCCTCCGATAAACTCCAGATTGTTTTATAACCAGGGAAGAAATCTCAGTCTGTCTTTTTCTAAATACCTCTGCCACCGTTCGCCTTGAAGAGGATAATCGCACTGATAACACTTTTATCTGACGGCTACATATTTCAGTATTGCCTCACCTCTTATATCCATATTCTGAACTTTATTGCATCTGATATTGACTTTAAAAGGTTCTTCTTAACAAACTATTTCCACTTTAAAATGAACAGCTCAGTGTTGTTGTTGTAAATGTACAACCAAAACATCTGCATTTGTCGGAGAAAAGTACTCGGATGCTTCACTTAGAGACACCGTAGTACTTTTCCCCGTACTTTCCGGTTTGGTTCCGTTAGTGCCTGAAATGTTGCGTTCACACCAAAAAGAGAACTTAGTTCAGAAAACGTTTGCCTGCTGGAGAGGTGGGACTATCCTGGGGAGAAAAAAGTTCCAATTTATATTGGCTGGGCGAATTGCAAACCACGCCCCGTAAAACTCTGAAACGTTTTGTGAAGCCGCCATTGTATTTGCTCGCATTAGCATTATTAGCATTAGCCCCGCGCACCAACGGAGAGAAAATAACTTATGGCAACACAAACAATAACATTGGAGCGGTGGAGATGAGGAGGTGTCAGCGTTCTGGCGATTTACTCGGAAGGCTTCTTCGACTGCTATTCTGCTCCTTTTCAGGTTTATTTTAGTATTCAGAAGAATCTCCAGCATTAAATTAATACTGAGGACATTTTGAAGTCTGATATATATATATATATATATATATATATATATATATACACATGGAACATTTACTAATAACATAAAGGTCTTTTATGTTTTTGTTTTTTTTGCAGACATGACATCTTCAACTCATTGAATGTTGTACAAAGATATTTGTCTGTTTTTAAGGAAAGAAAAATACCTTACCCCATTCGGTCATGGTCACAGTATATAGGGAACAAAAACAATTAACAATAAATATAATAAAATATAATAAAATAATTGTTTTATCTTAAATAATATTGTAGTCAAGTTATTTTCTTCATGGAAATTAAAGACGTACTTTGACTATAATAAATGTTTTTACAAATGAAGATCTGAAGTCCCAGGCTCCTCCTCCAACACATATTTTAATTAAGACATAAAGAAACGGGAAGGAAATTACAATAAAATGTTGCAAATAAAACAAAGGAAACTATGTGCTTGATGCAGTCAGAGCAGGATGTACATAGCTACAGTGTAGTTAAGACAATCTGAGGTCACAGGCTCCTCCAACAAGAGTGCAAGTAAATACAATCAAATAGAAGTAGTGCCATAAGAGTCTAAATACAAGTGATACATAATGTGTAAGTTGCATGAACAGGTGAATGTTATGGATGTTCTTAGTTCAGGTGTGTGTTGGGCTCTGGGATGAAACTACATGATGTAGTAAGAGCAGGATATTTCAGTTCCAGTCTAACGGTGTGTGTTCCCCTCTAACTGTGTGTGTTCCCCTCTAACGGTGTGTGTTCCCCTCTAACTGTGTGTTCCCCTCTAACTGTGTGTTCCCCTCCAACGGTGTGTGTTCCCCTCTAACTGTGTGTGTTCCCCTCCAACGGTGTGTGTTCCCCTCCAACGGTGTGTGTTCCCCTCCAACGGTGTGTGTTCCCCTCTAACTGTGTGTGTTCCCCTCCAACGGTGTGTGTTCCCCTCTAACTGTGTGTGTTCCCCTCCAACGGTGTGTGTTCCCCTCCAACTGTGTGTGTTCCCCTCTAACTGTGTGTGTTCCCCTCTAACTGTGTGTGTTCCCCTCTAACTGTGTGTGTTCCCCTCTAACGGTGTGTGTTCCCCTCCAACTGTGTGTGTTCCCCTCCAACGGTGTGTGTTCCCCTCTAACTGTGTGTGTTCCCCTCTAACTGTGTGTGTTCCCCTCTAACGGTGTGTGTTCCCCTCTAACGGTGTGTGTTCCCCTCCAACTGTGTGTGTTCCCCTCCAACTGTGTGTGTTCCCCTCTAACTGTGTGTGTTCCCCTCCAACTGTGTGTGTTCCCCTCCAACTGTGTGTGTTCCCCTCTAACTGTGTGTTCCCCTCTAACTGTGTGTTCCCCTCCAACTGTGTGTTCCCCTCTAACGGTGTGTGTTCCCCTCTAACGGTGTGTGTTCCCCTCCAACTGTGTGTGTTCCCCTCCAACTGTGTGTGTTCCCCTCTAACTGTGTGTGTTCCCCTCCAACTGTGTGTGTTCCCCTCCAACTGTGTGTGTTCCCCTCTAACTGTGTGTTCCCCTCTAACTGTGTGTTCCCCTCCAACTGTGTGTGTTCCCCTCTAACGGTGTGTTCCCCTCTAACGGTGTGTTCCCCTCTAACGGTGTGTTCCCCTCCAACTGTGTGTGTTCCCCTCCAACTGTGTGTGTTCCCCTCTAACTGTGTGTTCCCCTCTAACTGTGTGTTCCCCTCCAACTGTGTGTGTTCCCCTCTAACGGTGTGTTCCCCTCTAACGGTGTGTTCCCCTCTAACGGTGTGTTCCCCTCTAACGGTGTGTTCCCCTCTAACGGTGTGTTCCCCTCTAACGGTGTGTTCCTCTCCAACGGTGTGTGTTCCCCTCCAACTGTGTGTGTTCCCCTCCAACGGTGTGTGTTCCCCTCTAACTGTGTGTGTTCCTCTCCAACGGTGTGTGTTCCTCTCCAACGGTGTGTGTTCCCCTCCAACTGTGTGTGTTCCCCTCTAACGGTGTGTGTTCCCCTCTAACTGTGTGTGTTCCTCTCCAACGGTGTGTGTTCCTCTCCAACTGTGTGTGTTCCCCTCTAACGGTGTGTTCCCCTCTAACGGTGTGTTCCCCTCTAACGGTGTGTTCCCCTCTAACGGTGTGTTCCCCTCTAACGGTGTGTTCCCCTCTAACGGTGTGTTCCTCTCCAACTGTGTGTGTTCCTCTCCAACGGTGTGTGTTCCCCTCCAACTGTGTGTGTTCCCCTCTAACTGTGTGTGTTCCCCTCTAACTGTGTGTGTTCCCCTCCAACTGTGTGTGTTCCCCTCTAACGGTGTGTGTGTGTGTGTGTGTTCTGTCCCTCAGGTGAGCTGGGTCTCCAAAGAGTGGGCTAAGAGAGCGGCCCTCCCCTCCCACGTGGTCACCATGCTGGATAACTTCCCCACCAACCTGCACCCCATGTCCCAGTTCAGCGCAGCCATCACGGCTCTGAACAGCGAGAGCAGCTTCGCCCGCGCCTACTCCGAGGGGGTGCACAAGTCCAAGTACTGGGAGGTGAGTTCAAACCATCACACATCATATCTTCCTCTTCTGAAGCAATGGAGACTCGGAGAGACACGGGAGAGCAGGAGCTTGATGGCAAACACTGACGGTTTACTTGGTGCTACGGCCAGAGAATTTGACAAGACGTGCTGCAGACACGAGAGTAACACAGCGGGTGGCAAACCAATTCTGAAGATCTTGCCTGTAGTTTCCCAAAGTAAAACTAACGTTGTCTAATCGGGAAGTCAAATGAAGTCGAAGCAAGGTATACTTTAGTTTGATCCGGCCGCGCCCTTTGAAACTTTAAAATGTGTGATTGGCTTCAACACCGTCATCTGGGGATTGATGAATACAACTCTGCTTTTTAGATGCATGTTCTTTATTTCAACTTGAATTGTAAACCCATGTTCTGTTTGAGGTAAAGGAGAACAGTTTGAATCCTTTACATTACAGGAAATAATACAAGGTTGAATGCTACCCCTACAAACACCCTCTTATGGCGCATTTCCACTACAGGGCCTCGTTAGGACTGGCTCACTTTATGCTGCGTCTCCATTACAGTTTAGTAGCTGGGGCAGTAACTATAGTAACGCAGTGTAGGCGGAGCCGTGACGTCATCTTCAATGCGAACCACAAAACCAACATCAGCCGTTAGCTCTTAGCCCTCAGAGCTCACAGCTCCTCATATCTGTTCAGAAACTAGACAGAAGTTAAACAAGTACAAACCACAGACTGCCTGTGTCATGGCGAATACAGTCGCTGGTTTATTTATGTCTGTATAGGCCGTTGTTGTGAGTGTGGACGGTCGGAGCATATATAACGTTAGCTTAGCCAAGCTCCATTCAGAAAACACACATTTTAAAATGTGTTTCGCCTGCCGTCTGTCTGTAGACTTGTCAAAGCATTAATTCATGGTTTTTACTAACCGGTATCAGTATGTTGTTACTTCGGCATCATTTAGAAACGTGTATTACAATTAAATCACGGTCAAATATGTTCATCTTGTTGTAGTTGTAGCCCCCTAGCCAGCGATTCTCTCTAGTTTAGCATACTCAGCCCGACTCAGCCTGGTTGTTGGCCCGGAAAGAACCTCGATTTTGGAGAGCCAGAAAACCTGAAATAGTACCCGCTAGTCGGAACTACGCCGAGTGGAAACGCAACCAAAAACGGTCCGGGCACGCTTAAAGCGAGCTCCGCGCTGTGGTGGAAATGCGCCATTAGTCTGGGGTCTTGGCACTGAAAGGAAACCTTGTGTCTCGACTATCAGATGCATTGCTCTTTAATTCCTTGAACCCCTTGTGCTGCTCCCCTCAGTTTGTGTATGAGGACTCCATGGATCTGATTGCGAAGCTGCCCTGCATCGCTGCCAAGATCTACCGTAACCTTTACCGTGAGGGCAGCAGCATCGGAGCCATCGACTCCAACCTGGACTGGTCCCACAACTTCAGCAACATGCTGGGATACAACGACTCCCAGTTCACTGAGCTCATGAGGCTCTACCTCACCATACACAGGTACACACACACACACACACACACACACACACTACCTCACCATACACAGGTACACACACACTACCTCACCATACACAGGTACACACACACACACACACACACACACACACACACACACACACACACTACCTCACCATACACAGGTACACACACTACCTCACCATACACAGGTACACACACTACCTCACCATACACAGGTACACACACACTACCTCACCATACACAGGTACACACACACTACCTCACCATACACAGGTACACACACACTACCTCGCCATACACAGGTACACACACACTACCTCACCATACACAGGTACACACACACTACCTCACCATACACAGGTACACACACACTACCTCACCATACACAGGTACACACACACTACCTCACCATACACAGGTACACACACACTACCTCACCATACACAGGTACACACACACTACCTCGCCATACACAGGTACACACACACTACCTCACCATACACAGGTACACACACACTACCTCACCATACACAGGTACACACACACTACCTCACCCACACACAGGTAAACACACACCTCACCATTAACTACCTCACCATACACAGGTACACACACACAACCTCACCATACACACAGTACACACACACTACCTCACCATACACAGGTACACACACACTACCTCACCATACACAGGTACACACACACACTACCTCACCATACACAGGTACACACACACTACCTCACCATACACAGGTACACACACACACACACACTACCTCACCATACACAGGTACACACACACTACCTCACCATACACAGGTACACACACACACTACCTCACCATACACAGGTACACACACACACTACCTCACCATACACAGGTACACACACTGCACACACACTACCTCACCATACACACAGGTACACACACTCCCTCCCTCACCACACCACAGGTACACACACTACCTCACCACACACAGGTACACACACTGCCTCACCACACACAGGTACACACACTGCCTCACCATACACAGGTACACACACTACCTCACCATACACAGGTACACACACTGCCTCACCACACACAGGTACACACACTGCCTCACCACACACAGGTACACACACTACCTCACCATACACAGGTACACACACTACCTCACCATACACAGGTACACACACTACCTCACCATACACAGGTACACACACTACCTCACCACACACAGGTACACACACTACCTCACCACACACAGGTACACACACTACCTCACCACACACAGGTACACACACTACCTCACCACACACAGGTACACACACTACCTCACCATACACAGGTACACACACACTACCTCACCATACACAGGTACACACACTACCTCACCATACACAGGTACACACACTACCTCACCATACACAGGTACACACACTACCTCACCATACACAGGTACACACACTACCTCACCATACACAGGTACACACACTACCTCACCATACACAGGTACACACACACTACCTCACCATACACAGGTACACACACTGCCTCACCACACACAGGTACACACACACTACCTCACCACACACAGGTACACACACTACCTCACCATACACAGGTACACACACTACCTCACCATACACAGGTACACACACTACCTCACCATACACAGGTACACACACTACCTCACCACACACAGGTACACACACTACCTCACCATACACAGGTACACACACTACCTCACCATACACAGGTACACACACTACCTCACCACACACAGGTACACACACTACCTCACCATACACAGGTACACACACTACCTCACCATACACAGGTACACACACTACCTCACCACACACAGGTACACACACTGCCTCACCATACACAGGTACACACACACTACCTCACCACACACAGGTACACACACTGCCTCACCATACACAGGTACACACACTGCCTCACCACACATAGGTACACACACTACCTCACCACACAGAGGTACACACACTGCCTCACCACACACAGGTACACACACTACCTCACCATACACAGGTACACACACTACCTCACCACACACAGGTACACACACTGCCTCACCACACACAGGTACACACACTACCTCACCATACACAGGTACACACACTACCTCACCATACACAGGTACACACACTACCTCACCACACACAGGTACACACACTGCCTCACCATACACAGGTACACACACACTACCTCACCACACACAGGTACACACACTGCCTCACCATACACAGGTACACACACTGCCTCACCACACATAGGTACACACACACACTGCCTCACCACACACAGGTACACACACTGCCTCACCACACACAGGTACACACACTACCTCACCACACACAGGTACACACACACTACCTCACCACACACAGGTACACACACACTACCTCACCACACACAGGTACACACACTGCCTCACCACACACAGGTACACACACTACCTCACCATACACAGGTACACACACTGCCTCACCACACACAGGTACACACACTACCTCACCACACACAGGTACACACACTACCTCACCACACACAGGTACACACACTGCCTCACCACACACAGGTACACACACTACCTCACCATACACAGGTACACACACTACCTCACCACACACAGGTACACACACACACTACCTCACCACACACAGGTACACACACTACCTCACCATACACAGGTACACACACTACCTCACCACACACAGGTACACACACTGCCTCACCACACACAGGTACACACACTACCTCACCACACACAGGTACACACACTACCTCACCACACACAGGTACACACACTACCTCACCATACACAGGTACACACACTACCTCACCACACACAGGTACACACACTGCCTCACCACACACAGGTACACACACACTACCTCACCACACACAGGTACACACACTGCCTCACCATACACAGGTACACACACACTGCCTCACCACACACAGGTACACACACTGCCTCACCATACACAGGTACACACACTGCACACACTACCTCACCACACACAGGTACACACACTACCTCACCATACACAGGTACACACACTGCACACACTACCTCACCACACACAGGTACACACACTACCTCACCATACACAGGTACACACACTACCTCACCATACACAGGTACACACACTACCTCACCATACACAGGTACACACACACTGCCTCACCACACACAGGTACACACACTACCTCACCATACACAGGTACACACACTACCTCACCATACACAGGTACACACACACTGCCTCACCACACACAGGTACACACACTACCTCACCATACACAGGTACACACACACTGCCTCACCACACACAGGTACACACACTACCTCACCATACACAGGTACACACACTACCTCACCATACACAGGTACACACACTACCTCACCATACACAGGTACACACACTGCACACACTACCTCACCACACACAGGTACACACACTACCTCACCACACACAGGTACACACACTACCTCACCACACACAGGTACACACACTGCCTCACCACACACAGGTACACACACTACCTCACCATACACAGGTACACACACTGCACACACTACCTCACCACACACAGGTACACACACTACCTCACCACACACAGGTACACACACTACCTCACCATACACAGGTACACACACTGCACACACTACCTCACCACACACAGGTACACACACTGCCTCACCACACACAGGTACACACACTACCTCACCACACACAGGTACACACACTGCACACACTACCTCACCACACACAGGTACACACACTACCTCACCACACACAGGTACACACACTACCTCACCACACACAGGTACACACACTACCTCACCACACACAGGTACACACACTACCTCACCACACACAGGTACACACACACTGCCTCACCACACACAGGTACACACACTGCCTCACCACACACAGGTACACACACTACCTCACCACACACAGGTACACACACTGCCTCACCACACACAGGTACACACACTACCTCACCATACACAGGTACACACACTACCTCACCACACACAGGTACACACACACTACCTCACCATACACAGGTACACACACTACCTCACCATACACAGGTACACACACTACCTCACCATACACAGGTACACACACTACCTCACCACACACAGGTACACACACTACCTCACCATACACAGGTACACACACTACCTCACCACACACAGGTACACACACACTACCTCACCACACACAGGTACACACACTACCTCACCATACACAGGTACACACACTACCTCACCATACACAGGTACACACACTACCTCACCACACACAGGTACACACACTACCTCACCATACACAGGTACACACACTGCCTCACCACACACAGGTACACACACTGCCTCACCACACACAGGTACACACACTACCTCACCATACACAGGTACACACACACACACTACCTCACCACACACAGGTACACACACTACCTCACCATACACAGGTACACACACTACCTCACCATACACAGGTACACACACACACACTACCTCACCACACACAGGTACACACACTGCCTCACCACACACAGGTACACACACTGCCTCACCATACACAGGTACACACACTACCTCACCACACACAGGTACACACACTACCTCACCACACACAGGTACACACACACTACCTCACCACACACAGGTACACACACTGCCTCACCACACACAGGTACACACACTGCCTCACCACACATAGGTACACACACTGCCTCACCACACATAGGTACACACACACACTGCCTCACCACACATAGGTACACACACTACCTCACCACACACAGGTACACACACTACCTCACCACACACAGGTACACACACTGCCTCACCACACATAGGTACACACACTGCCTCACCACACATAGGTACACACACACACTACCTCACCACACACAGGTACACACACTGCCTCACCATACATAGGTACACACACTGCCTCACCACACACAGGTACACACACTGCCTCACCACACATAGGTACACACACTGCCTCACCACACACAGGTACACACACTGCCTCACCACACACAGGTACACACACTACCTCACCACACACAGGTACACACACTGCCTCACCACACACAGGTACACACACTGCCTCACCACACACAGGTACACACACTGCCTCACCACACACAGGTACACACACTGCCTCACCACACACAGGTACACACACTGCCCTCACCACACACAGGTACACACACTGCCTCACCACACACAGGTACACACACTACCTCACCACACACAGGTACACACACTGCCTCACCACACACAGGTACACACACTACCTCACCACACACAGGTACACACACTACCTCACCACACACAGGTACACACACTGCCTCACCACACACAGGTACAGCATATAGCTGGGTTTGAATGTATCCCTGTTCTCTCTCAGTGACCATGAAGGAGGGAACGTCAGCGCTCACACCAGCCACCTGGTGGGCAGCGCTCTGTCCGACCCCTACCTGTCCTTCAGCGCCGCCATGAACGGCCTCGCTGGCCCTCTGCACGGCCTCGCCAACCAGGTCCGTACCACCAACACATTACATTCCACTGAAGGGAGATGCATCGTCTCCCAATATGATGTAGTAGATTAAGTAGGAAGGCAAGTTTATTTATGCAGCACCTGACCACCAAGCTTAGCACCAAGGCAATGCAAAGTGCTTTACAGAAATGAAAGACATTAAGAAATAGTGCAGGGATGGGAAAAGCTCTGGTGTAAAAAACTAAATAATGACTAAGGGTGTGTCTTCAGGGTCTTTTATACATGCTGGGTAACTGTAACGGAGTCTTTTAAAGATCCTGATGTGATTCATCTCACCTGCTTTCCTCAAAATGTGTTTTTAAACGGAGCGTTGCGGAGCGTTGCGGAGCTTCATTTGGAGTTCACTGGCTGTTAAATCCTCTCCTCCTGTTTGCATTATCTCGGCCTCATTGAGCTCAGATTAAGTTTCCTTTAATACATCTTGCCATCAATTTTATTTCCAGCTGGTTGGTCGTGATCCAGCTTCCGGACAGACGCTCCCGTTTGGCTCACTTTAACGTCTGATTTGCTCCCGTACTGATTATAGTTAAACATGTGATGGTTTCTTTAAAGCATGAAACTGAAAACTCCCAGAACTGAATGTGTGGAATTCTCTGCTCTGATATTTGAACCAAAAAGTGGCTCGGATAGAATCATGGAAGTCATAATGGTGCACTTATTTAGTAGGGATGCGAATTTGAAAGCAAATTTTATATTCGACCCACAAAAAAAACGGTTAATTGAATTTACATATCTATTTTTAAATGTAATAAAAATAACATTGTTTTCAATAAATAAAGAAACCAAGTCGACAGCTATAGGACTACAGCTTTCATGCTTAAAACATAACAACATAATGGCTTCTGACCTCTCTCAATTTAGGCACCCCTCCCACTAAAAACAATAAACTAATTAAAATCAAAATATTCATAACTCGTATTCGATACCTGAATCATTTTGAATATTCGATTAATCATTCCCATCCCTATTATTTAGCATGAATGTACTCACAGTTGTATCCCGTTAATAACTGTGTGTGTGTGTGTGTGTGTAGGAGGTGCTGGTGTGGCTGACGGCGCTGCAGAAGGAGCTGGGAGGAGAAGTCTCTGACGAGAAGATGAGGGATTACATCTGGAACACACTCAAGTCTGGACGGGTAAATAAGCACCAAATACTCCTCCAAACCCAGCCTGTTGTGCCCATTTGTCTTTGAGCACTAGATGGCGCAATGGGGCACGGGGTATTTAGGTGATTGAGCAAACAGTTGCTTCTGGGATAACTAAATGATATTAATAACTTAAAGGAACACAGTATCAATCAAGGATATATTGAGTGGCATTATTACACGGCTTAGTTGAATACTCGATTCTGATTGGTCGATTCGGAACACGTGACACGTTGTTAATCCAATAGTACAGACCGCTGTCAAGCACTTATTGACCGTTGTTAAGGACGCTCACATCTGTTGAAGAAGTCCGCTCGATTGAACTACAGTTTGGAACTGGGACAAGAAAGCAGCGCAGAAGTAACGGGGCAGAAACCCTCCTTGTTACGCAGCGGTCCAGACACACATCAAAACATATTCAGTGTGCGGTTCCTTTGGCATGAGGGCAGGTATCTAGATACTTCCCAAGGCATATAGCATATTGAGATATCTATTTGTTTTATTGATGATAATAATGATTACTGTATGCAGAGCTTGTGTCTTTTCTTATTTCATTATGAGTAATAACTGGTAATAAACATGGGATGCCAAAATTCACAGTTGAGTTGAGAAAATGTATTTTTAATAATCTGTTGCTCCGTTTTTAACAAAGAAGTAGAAGCAGGAAGTATTTAATATGTTCTCCCTAAATGTGTCCCCCCTCTCTCTCTCTCTGCAGGTTGTCCCCGGTTACGGCCACGCCGTCCTGAGGAAGACGGACCCCCGCTACACCTGCCAGCGGGAGTTTGCTCTGAAGCACCTGCCCAACGACCCGCTGTTCAAGATGGTGGCTCAGCTCTACAAGATCGTGCCCAACGTGCTGCTGGAGCAGGGCAAGGCCAAGAACCCCTGGCCCAACGTGGACGCCCACAGCGGGGTGCTGCTGCAGGTGAGACGGGTTTCATGTTCATTATCTCAGGGTGCTGCTGCAGGTGAGACGGGTTTCATGTTCATTATCTCAGGGTGCTGCTGCAGGTGAGACGGGTTTCATGTTCATTATCTCAGGGTGCTGCTGCAGGTGAGGACAATCAAAACACTGCGGCATTGTGCCCGAACGGTTAAATATGAACAATGCAGATTCACAAAATGAGTGAATGTGGATTTGACTCGGACTGAAGGGATTTGTAAAACATCTTTCTACCGCTGACACTCTGCAAACTCAATCAGCAGCAACACTTCAGACTTTAGAAGCTACAGCTATCGTGAAAGCACTCTTCACTGCAGCAGCTGCTTGAGTCACTTTGAACACAGCGCCGTCAGACGGTGCTCTACTCCTTCAAAATGACTGATTGGATCCATCATAAATCACATCTAAACTTCTGTGACTCCCATCGGCATTTTATTTGCCGATATCTGAGAACAATATGTTTTAAGTCTTTAAAATATGATGAGTAGCCCGGGATATCTCTTCAGCTCCATTAAACGTAATGTTAAAGGCGGGGTAGGTAAGTTTGAGAGACCGGCTCGAGAGACACTTGTTATATTCCATGGAATGCTCTTAACATCCCGATAGCAATGAATATCTGAAGTGCTTTGACAACAAATCCATAAAAAAATGTCACAATGGAAGCCGTGGCTGGATGGCCTACCTGCCTGTCAGCCTTCCATCTGGGCACAAACTGACCTCGTGCCCTCATTGGTCATGTGCGCGTTCCTGTGTGTTGGAGGAGGGGCTCTGTGAGGAAGTGGGAGATTGTTTCCGGTTGTGTATTTTCAAATTCTAGCGCACTCGAGCTGCTTTCTCCAACATTACCCACCTTTAATTATAATTAACCTTTTTAATAACAAATACTGTGCTTTCGATTTTTCACTCGTCCATATTGTGATGAGATAAAGTTGAATTCCTCAGGTATCTCTCTTAATGTTATCTGTTTGCATATCTGACCCTAACCTCCCCTCCCCCCCTCCTCTCTGCAGTATTATGGGATGTCTGAGATGAACTACTACACGGTTCTGTTCGGAGTGTCCCGGGCTCTCGGTGTCCTCGCTCAGCTGGTGTGGAGCCGGGCGCTGGGCTTCCCTCTGGAGCGCCCCAAGTCCATGAGCACGGACGGACTGATGGCTCTGGTGGGGGCCAAGTCAGGCTGAACACCTGAGCACAGGTGTGGGGGGGCGGGGCTTAAAGTCAGGGCTGCAGGGGCGGAGGAAACATCCAGGGATTTAAAGAGACAGTACGCTTTTTAATCCTCTAAAGAAGGGCCATTTAAAAACACGTGTAACCCGCAGTAGACTCGCTATAAACCGCAGCTGTGTTCCTACGACCAGGCGGTGACAGTCAAAGGGAATTATGGGATATTATCAAACATCTAAAGTCGCAGTTATTATTCCCCCTGTAAGCTTCAATTATGCCCCCACCCCCCCCCCCCCCCCCCCCCCCCCCCCCCGCTTCACTCCCGTTAACGACACTCCAGTTTAGAGTCGACCATTTCAAAAAGGTACTGGCCCTTTAAATCTTTGGTCCCTCCTCCTCCTGCTGCTTGTAGTTTATTTTTATTTTTTATTAATGACCTGTGTCGCCTCTATGATCAAAATAACTGTCGACTTCTCTCTGCTCAAAGCGTGGAGAGTAATGTACAGTAACGGTAATTAAGGAATACAGATTTGAGCAAAGGGTGTTGTAACTGGCAGTAAATCCTTTAAGAGCAAGCGTGAATTATGAAGTGTGTTGGGATGAGGGCGGGTGGGTGGGTTGGCGGGCGGGCGGGCTTTGTACAATAAGTCCCGTCTCTACTTGAGTGTGTCTTTACCCCCACAGCGGAGCGCTTTAAACAACTACTCCAAACTGAGCACTTGCTTGATTGGATCCCCCTAATCAGTAGCGTTAGATGAAACCAGGATGACTGCGTCTCCCTTTTTACAGTTTTTTTTCTCTTTGGTGTTGAATATGTATAAAACTATAATCTCTGGGTTCTCATTTGGTGGTTTTATTTATACTTTGTGTACATAGTTATATATATATGTATAGCTTGAATGTATGAGCTTGTAATGACCCCAATGATTCACGTAGTTTCCCCACAGTGTCGTGTAGAAAGCGTCGAAAAAAACTCAGAAATCGGCAGCTATGTAAATACACGACTCCTCACCGGTGCTTTTGGATTCTGAAGATTCACGCTTGCTCTCAAAGCCCTGGGTTTGTCAACACTCCATGTGTGTGTAGTTTATTTCTAGTCAGTAGCTTCCTCTTCTGGTTTGTGTTGGTTATTTTGATCGTAGAGGTTGTTCGTGTCTGGAGGACTCAGTAGAGGAATGTGTGGGGGTTAGGTCAGGAGGGGTCAAAAAGGGCAAGATAAACTTGAGGAAAACCCAACGACAAAAAGAAAATAATAAAGGTTTTTATTGACACTTTGTCTCGTCTCCTTTTGTTCATGGTGTAGAAATGTTTCTGTAAAATAAAGCGGGTCATCCACTGCCATTAAAAAAATAAACGTATTCCAATAGTGTCTCTGTAGAAATGATACATTATGTTTACTGTGTGAAGCAACTTCAGTCCTGATGAAAGGTTTTACCAATCCTCAGTTTTAACCTTTTTCAAATGTACTTTTTTTAAAGTCAAAATGTTAAGATCTTGAGAAGTCCGAATTTTGTGACAAGACAGAATTTTGAGTCAGTATTTTGTGAAAAAAGTAAAAGTTTGAGAGAATATACAGATTTTTGAGATTTTTAGAAAAAGGCAGAATTTGATGAAAAAGTCAGATTGTTGAGATTTTACAGAATTTTTTTTTGAAGAAAATCTGAAATCTAGGTTTTTCATCAATAAGTGAAAATTTAGATTTTCTGAAAGTTTGAATATTTTGAAAAAAAGTCAGTGTTTGGAGAAACGAGCCAAATACAAATGTACCAAAGCATGCAGATGGAGAAACATCTGCACCAAGTGTTTTCTTATCTTAAATAATATTGTGAACATTAAATAAATTACAATTATTTTCTTCATAGAAATGAAAGACATACAGAGATGTTCTTTGACTGTATAACGATTCAAATGATAAAACCCTATTTGTTTAGATAGATAACATGTCATCTTCTGCATAAGAATAATCAATTGTTTTTATTTCCATCTTCACATTATACAGCAGCTCTGCCCCCTTGTGGATGACAGGAGAACTGCGTTTATAACAAAAAGCAGGATTTTAAAATGTGGTTAAGAGTTTAAACCGTAACATTTCTGACTGTTTAGGTTAATCACTTTTCTGAACATATTTATAATGGGAGCTCATGTGCAACTTCTATATCCGAAAAAAGTCAAATAAAATCATAAACTTCCTGTATGTTTGTCATAAACACAGCAAACGGGATTTTTTTTTAAAAAGGTAAAAATAATACACAGAAACCCCACCTTCCTGAGATGTTTGCCTCCTACATAGACACAGTAAAAGTTATTAAAAAAAAAAAAAAACTAAGATAATAAATTTAATAAAACCCCTTTTTCCTGAGAAGTGTCATCTACATAAATACAGGTGATAAATAATAAAAAGTAATCTAATGTATCTATCAGTATTATGCAGGTAGATTCTCACAGCATTGTTCTCTAAGGTCACATTGATCTGTTGTCTCCATCACACTCAGTTCAGTAAAAACGTCTGAGGGCCCTTCTCACTTCTCTTATTTTTCATTTCCTCGCTCCTCAGACTCACCGGAAGTTGATTTGTCTGCGCCATCTTGAGTAGCGTCCCAATGGCCTTATTTTTGCCAGAGGAGCGAGGAGCGATAATGGAGGAGCTATAATCGAGGAACCACCAGACCATCCTTCGATGTAATCCTCAGACACTCGCCCCGCCCCCTTACTGTGTATCGCTCACTGATTGGACGCATGCACTGATCTGATGCTTCTTGACATGAGAGCAGTTTCCCAGCGGAGTGAAGAAAACTAGGGCTGTCAGTCGATTAAAATAGTTAATCGCGATTAATCGCAAATGAATCGCACATTTTCACATCTGTTCTAAATGTACCTTAGAGCAGTGGTTCTCAAACTTTTTCTGTCAGGCCCCCCCTTTGGAGAAAAAAAAAAGTCGGGCCCCCCCAACACAAATAGTCAGGCTCAGTGGCGGCGCCAGAGATTTATTTTGGGGGTGCTGTGGGGTAGCTCAAACATGTAGGGTTTAATGTACCGGGCGCTACAGTGGAATTTTCTACTGCAACACTCCCCACGCAAATACACAGTGTACCCGCGACTGTTACAATGAAGGCTCGATAATCAGCTCACGGCATATAGGTGTAAGCAGGGGTAAAGTGCTATTTTTATAGGTGGTGTGTGGACTTCACATAGGGGGGTCTGGGGGCAAGCTCGCCCGGGAAGATTTATTTTTAAATATTGAAGTTAAAAGCATCAATCTGGTGCTCTTTGAGAGCAACATGAAGAGATCTATGGATACATCTCTCAACACCCATTTGAAACAGACCTGTTAACAGATTTACTTTTTATTTATGGATATTTTACAAATCACCCTTTTAAACGTTATTCTTTTTTTACTGTCATATAGTATTTCATACCTGTTTTTCATTTATTCTCTTATTTTTGTATAACTATAATGATCATATAAACGTGTGCCTCGGAAATAATTGTTTACATTAATGGTGACCAAAACATTTGAGACCCACTGAGATAACGCTGAGAGAGTCCTTTAGCTCACTGAGTCTCTCAGTCTGACAGTAGAGGACTCTCCTGCACTTTGTTGTTGAAAAAACTCCTTATATCCGTTAGCGTAGCTCGCTAGCACCAGAAGCTAACAACAACGATCTCCAGTACCGGTGCGCTCTCTCTCTCTCTCTCTCGCGCACACAAAATGAGTCGAGCTTTAATGAAACACAGAGACCCAGACGTAATAGTACTGTACTGCATCATATTATTTTCGAATCAATAATTTTTCAAATTATGATTTTTTTTTTTAGCTTTTTTTTTTTTAAATAACCATTTTTCCTCCTGGTCTCTCGCGCCCCCCCTGGCATGCCTCTGCGCCCCCCACTTTGAGAACCACTGCCTTAGAGGAATATTTTTCAAGTTTTTAATACTCTTAACATATGAGTGGACAAATGTGCTTTATGCTAATGTTTATTATCATTTGAACAATGACAAATATTAAACACAACAACTTCTGAACATTACAAATATTCGCCTCAATTCAACCTGGAACCTAATACAATAAAAATTGTGTGTGTGTGTGTGTGTGAGATGGATCGTTGGAGCTATGTGCAACTCAAGGCATATGCTCGAACGGGAGCTGCCTGGACGCTGCAATCATGTTGCGCACTATCCGTGCTGAGTGTGCTGACTTCTCGTACAATGCCCCACTGTCTGGCTGCCTGCATAAAGTCAAGTGCTCGGCGCAGTTGTGGCGAAATGTCGCTCCTCTGTTTTCATTTAAGCAGCTCCTTATATCCGTTAGCGCAGCTAGCTAGCACCAGATGCTAACAACAACAATGCACGTAAGGTCTCTCTCTCGCTCGCTCGGGCCACACATACACACACCCTCCCGGTCCTCCCAACAGCCAGTCGGTGCCTGCCGGTGAGCGTGGAAGTGTGGTCTGCAGCAAGCGGGCAGCAGGAGCGGGGCTGTCAGCATCAGCTTGTAGATGGTATTTTAAACTCGATGCGCTCTGAAACTACGGGGCGGCCGAGGACAAAAAATACACATGCGTTAATCGCGTTAAAATAATTAGTGGCGTTAATTTTTTTTTGCGTTAACGCGTTATTAACGCATTAACTTGACAGCCCTAAAGAAAATACATGAACCTCACGAGAGTCACTCCTCAGTTTATACCGTGTTTTGTTTCAATTCATGTTTCATTTAGTTACAAATATGTGATATATCTGAACAACAAAGTGGTCAAAAATCATTTTATTCATTTTTTGGAAAACATTTTCATGATCGCTTTTTTCGTTTTACATTTTCATTTATAGTCATTTCCATTCAGTCAGTCATTAAGTGCTATTACAATGTTAATGTGCTACATATCCACACAAACAAACAAAGTGTGAAATCCAATGAATGTTAATCTAACTGGGTTTTGATAGATAACATATCTCTTTTTCTTCTCTGAATTCTTGTATTTCTATTGTGCACTCTACAACAGATGATACAAATGTTTGTGTCAGTAAATGTGTACTAACAGGCGGGGGTGTTTGTGAACACAACGGGGACAGAGCTGCTGTCAGACGATCAGCTGTGCGGCGTCACTTCACGTGACGCTCCGGAGGAAAGGACGTCCCATTGCTCATTTCCCTGCTTCTCGTGGTTTCCTTGCGTCTCTCCATGCTTCCCTTGTGGGAGGGACTAGTCGCAAGGAATCCATTTAACCGAAGTGAGAAGGACCCTGAGGCCCTTTCTCATTTCACTAATTTCCCCTCCTCGGTCCTCCGGTAGTGACCCGGAAATGGATTTCAGCGCGCCATGTTGAAGGACATCTCGGCCCAATCCCAAACCGCCCCCTACACCCTACCCCTCCGTTTGCAAGTTCGCGCGGAGGGTCCGCCACATTAAGTGCTGTTCCAAGGCTGAACAAAACAATAAGAGCAAGCACCGCACAAAGTCAAGTTCTGGCCTGTGGGATTTTTTGAAACACAATTTAACAAGAATGGTGAATGTATACCTGAGTTTGACAGACTTCTCTTAGGACAGGCTGAAGATCTGGTGCTTCTGAAAAGTGCACTTGGAATCTGTCAAAGTTACTTATGTTCTCACTTCTATCAATATCTATAAACTCTTGGAAGTCTGTGTTGTATTTTTAAATCCTATCAAGGACAAATGCACCTGTTACTTCCAGGAGATGGTTTGTGCTATGGACACTGTAGATTCTTCTTTTAATTTCCTTTCCATTCTTAAATAAAATTGCTAGGACTTTAACACATTCCTGCTGCTCATTCCCGCTTCCTGTAATTATAAGAAAAAGACAAATTCATCCTGATGTTGACTAATCATATTATGCCAGATTCAATTAAATGCCATCATCTATCATCTTCTAGGTAAACCCATTAATACACACCTTATATAAGTTATAAGCAGTATGGTAATTGTAAGTTAATTAACTTCACCCATAAAGACAACTTCTAGAGAAGCACAGGGGAGGTTCTGCTCAGCCTCCAGTGGCGTTCTCCTGAGGCTGGGTATTTCTTTATATTTTTTTATTTGTATCAAAAAACATCTCCGCTGTTGTCAGTGAGTGTTTTACAAAGACTGAAACAGCGCCCCCATGTGGTGAAACACAGTATTGCATGCTACACTCACTCTATACTACACCCTCAGTCTGCTGTGTCAGGGACATAAAGGAAAGACCAACGGCCTTCCCTTCCAACGATTTGATTGGTCGGAAGGAAAGCCCGCCGGCCCTTCCCTTCCGACCAATCAAATAATCAGAAGGGAAGGCCTGAGACGCTGCGTCTCACACTCAACTGCCGTAGCGACAAGAGGCAGATGTTTTAGTCAGAAACAAGTCAACTGTAGTTTACACTTAATAATAAATAACTTTAGTGCTGAGTATTTGCACCGAGACTGTACCATAGACTGTATATCAACGCAGCCTCTGTCGGTCTTCTCACTCGCACTTTCCCGCCACATCTGGCCGAACAATTAAACCTAGCCAATTAAACTATGGCTCCTAATGCTATCAATATCATGCCGATTGAAGAATGATGGTCACAGAAAAGATTGTAAGCTACATTAAGTTAAAATAAAATAAATATAATAAAAAAGAAGAGAGGCCTAAAGGAAAATAATTATCATCCAGGCAGCTAAACTCAAACAATAGTTAGCTGTTCAACATTGGCAAAACATATTTATTTAAGTTAAAAATGATTTATTTATTTAGACCTTAGCTTGCTCACATTATGACAATATATCTGCTCACTTTGTTAAAAACGTTTTGTTTCTGTATAACTTACCTAGAGTAGACTCTCCTCCGCTGACACATGCATCCCCACAGCAGCCAGAGGTGAAATGGCAGTTGGGACATTTGATGGACAGTTGAAAAATGATCAATTTGAAATAACTCAACCGTGATTGGACAGGACAGTAGATACGCTAATGTGTTGACTATGTGCATTTTTTACACACATGTCATCTGTGTGTAAAATGGTTCAGAAATGACACTGAATGTGTTGGATTGCCTTTGACACAGCAGTGTGTTAACACAATTACATTAATTCTAGGAGTGTAATACTTTTACAAACACTATAGTAATAATATGCATTCATTATGACAATATCATACTATTACTATGGGAGTGTTCTATAGTGTGTTCAAAAAACAACTACAGAAACACTATATACTATAGTAGTAATTAAAATAATATAGTCTTAATACGGAAACACCAAAAAAAAACACTATAGTAATACTTTTACAAACACTATAGTAATAATATGCATTCACTATGACAATATCATGCTATTACTATAGGATATACACCAGGGATGTCAAACTCAATTTCATTGCGGACCACATTGGAAATATGGTTGCACTCAAAGGGCCGGTTGTAACTTTAAGACTACCGTAATTTTCGGACTATAAGGCGCACCTGCATATAAGCCGCAGCAGCTAAATTGAATGATGTGTACATATATAAGCCGCACTGGACTATAAACCGCAGGTGTTTTAATGTTTAATTACCATATGCAAGGGTTCGTGCACAGAGGGGATTGTCGGGAAAGAGATGGCTGTTTGAGGAAGCTCCCATTTATTAACATTTCAACAAACAAGTTGCATATTTGCATAACGTATTCAAGTGTTACCATTTAGTGCCATAGTAGCTACAGAACATGTACTGTGCTGTGTAAACTACTGTATCACATAGCGTTTCAGACACACAAACTTTTCAACTTTCAAACTTAAACGGTGCGCTCCCAGCGCACGTACCGGCAGTGATCGTTTGTGCATGAAAACTTCCTTTGCACAAACTGTCTCGCTCTCGTAATGTCTGTCTGTCTTGCTCTCGTTCTGTCTCTCGTACCACTCTCGGTTCCACTTTTACTTTTGCGCGCTACCTGTCTCACTCTTTTCCGGCCTCCAGCTTTTCCTGCTGGAGCCCGCCGCTTAAAGGTGGGGGGCGCGGACCGGCCATAGAGCCCATAGAGTTAAAGGTGGTGGACTGTAACCTGTAAAATCCATAGATTTAGGAGGTCCCCTAGTGGCCGTTAGCTGTAAAAATCCATAGATTAGCCGCACCGTTATATAAACCGCGGTTTATAGTCCGAAAATTACGGTATATAAATATTTAATATATATAAAATGATATTACATTATTGCCTCTGCATTGGATTATTATCGGATAGGGTAATAACTTCATAATTAACTACGTCTGAAAGCAGAAGTCTATGGCAAATAATTGCAAGTCTTTTCGGTGAGAATGTCACAAAATGATTTAAAAAGAAAAGCGAAATTCTGGAAAACAAAGTGACATTTTGAGAAAAAGTCAAATTCTGAGAAAAAAGGGATATTTTGAAGGAAAAACAGTCAAATTCTGAATTTTTTTTAAATTTGAGATGCATTGTGGGACATGTAGTTTATGGGCAACGTGCTTCTGTAAATCGGCATTTAACCGTATAATAAACATATTATATTCTTTGCAAGCTCTTGCGGGCCACAGAAAATGAAGTCACGGGCCGGATTTGGCCCCCGGGCCTTGAGTTTGGGCCTTGAGAGGGCCCTAATTTCTCTAACCGCCTGCTGCTTCCCCTCCTCTCTCCTCGGTTCGCCTCCTCGACTCCTCCGCTCGCATCTCCTGTGGGTGGGACTAAGACACGAGGATAGGAGTCGAGGAGGGGAATTAGAGAAATGAGAAAGGGCCTTAGTTCTGTTCTCTTCTGTATTTGCATTTGAGACCGAGGTAATCCAAAGTGACAGAAAGTAATCAAGTGACTTTTATTTCTCAGATTACTTTACATTTTTTTTGTACATGTAACTAACATATTACGTCTTTAAAGGAACCCTGGGAAAGAGTGTGTGTGTGTGTGTGTGTGTGTGTGTGTGTGTGTGTGTGTGTGTGTGTGTGTGTGTGTGTGTGTGTGTGTGTGTGTGTGTGTGTGTGTGTGTGTGTGTGTGTGTGTGTGTGTGTGTGTGTGTGTCAGTGTTAATTTCATCAACGAAAACTATGAAGAAAAATGTTCGTCAACGACCTTTTTTACAAGACGATGACGAGCTAAAAATAGATTCTTGATAATAAAAACTATGACGAAATGTACATTTAGTTTTCGTTGACGAGTGTCAACTATGTCTCTGGCTGGTCTTCAAAATGCAGGATATTTCCCCCCAATTGTCCGTCTTGTCTGTCAAAATGCATCTTACGTTTCCAGAGTTGGGTGTAATAATATTACATTTGTCGGTAACAGAGTAATGTAACGCGTTACTGTTATCAATTCAGTAATCACACTACAGCTAACACGGCAGGGTCTATGACAGTTTGTTTTCATCTGGTTTCAAATAAACAAAGTCTTAGCTTTCAGAATATTAAACTTGTTTCGGCAAATTCAGATGATAAATACAACTTTGAAGCTTCGGCATAAATACAAGCGGAGAACGGAGTAACGTAACGTCACAGCAGGCGTAACAACAGCCGGTGTTTCTCGTGAGTGTTTTCCCTCACAAACGCAAAAATACACACACACACTCGCGAGTTTCCCCCAGACCAGTAATCCAAACGAAAATATCTTCCCTCCGTACTACTTTGATCATTTGCTAATAATCAGATCGATCCAGAGAAGAGGAAACTTTGAAGGCCTTTTTCTCAAAATGATGACTCGGTGACAGTCATTATATAATGTGACATATTTTGCTTAATATTTGGAGTACAACATCAATCCTGATATCATTAGAGAGCTAGGAATATCCTCTTTCCAACAGTGTATACAACTCAAAATGTGTCTTCGGGTCAATGCGACTGATTTCGATGGAGCAGGTCACATATAGCTACTGTACGTTTATGTAAAATGGAGCAGTACCATGCCCGTCTACACTACAGGTGTCAAAAAAGCTTGAAGGTGGGCGTGTCTGAGGCTTGGCGATTTTTTGCGAGCAACGCGACCAACAACCAATCACATGAATCTCCCGCCCCCGACATACAAAGCAATAGCAATGTTAAAACGAAGTAAACTGGATATAAAATCCCCAAACAGGCGAAAACCTACCAGTTTCACCCACTGTCTCTGCCTCCTCCCTCCATGCCTGGTTCCTCCGGTTTGTATCCCGTTAATAGTTCTGGTCGTAAAGAACCGGGTGATTTGCTACCGTAATTTCTCGTTTGGAATATGAGGAAATGAACTGCGGTCTGGCTCTCCCAGCTTGCACGCGGTTTGATTGGCTAGCGCTTGTACTGGCGGGATTTGCATAAACGGGATTTGATTGGCTGACGCCAGCTTCGAGCAAGCATCGAGCCTCAAAAGTTGAACATTGTTCAACTTTTGACGCCGATAGACGCTCGCGATGCTTGCAACGCCTTGCCATGCTACCCACAATGCAGTTCGGCAAAGTTTGAAAATAACCTACGTCACCCCATTCAAATGAATGGGCGAAGCGTTGAAAGCATTTTTTGACGCCTGTAGTGTAGACGGGCCGTAACACAGCGATCCTCTCCTCGTCCATCCATCTTTTGCATTATATGGAACAACCGCAATAAATGTGCCGTGGCTTTTGGAAACTCGTGTTCGTCTCGTTATCTTTTCGTTGTGGCCTACGAGCCGGTCAATAACAACCATAACAAGTATCAAGCAGTTTTGACAGGTTTACTATCTTGTTGTCAGATTCCACTGCATCCAGACCTCACCTGAAACCGGTGCGAAGAAAAAACGTTTGGATAAATGAAGCTACGTTTTCATGTTTTTTCAAACTTGCTATGAACCAGGGGTGAACAAAGTAGTCAGATCTTTAACTGTGGTGAAAAAGTAAGACCACGCATCCAAATGTAACTCAGAAAGTACAGAAGCATTTGCATCAAGATAGAACCAATAGAAAAGTGAATAATGTTGCCCTATGGCCCATTTTAGTGACATTATTGACTTCATTGTTTTATTAATGTCTCCATTACTTCAACGTTGACTTTTTTTTTTGTTTTTTTAATAAATTCACTCGGGGCTAGCTTGCTAGATGGATGATCGATTTGTTTTCATATATTTGAGTTTGTCTGGGTTTGCTTTTAGGATAGTGACAGATACAGAACACATGAATGTACTTGTATGTGGATCCATGAATGGGCATATTTTCTCCAACAGGAATTCAAGAGGAATTCAGACAAATTCATGCAGCTTATTATCTACAAGCAAAACCAAGATGCATCTGGTGTTGAATGAATGTGCTTGAATTCAGATGACATTAGCTTGTGTGCTGTCTCACTAAGAAATCACAAATGTTCACTTAGATAAATGACTGCTTATGAGCTTGATTAAATGCAAATAATGAATACACACGTTTGTTCACAAACCTTAATCACATGTCCGTCTGTCACTTTCCATTTGGCCTTCGTGAACAGGAGAAACACGCAGCTGATCAAACTCTGGGATAAACACTTATGTTCCAGTCTGAGTGCCACACACACACACACACACACACACACACACACACACACACACACACACACACACACACACACACACACACACACACACACACACACACAACACACACACACCTCACCTGTGGGAACAAGCCACATTTCACAGTACAGTAGGTTGAACACAAATAAGAAACAACACCATTATTAAATACTCTTTTTACATGTATTTATATACATTATATTTGACTTTGATCTGATCAGTAATACCAGCCAAGTCCTGGCCGAGTTAACGGCTGAAGCAGTTTCACACCACTAGTGATATGAGCCAGGCCACCTTTATGTAACTTTCACACCTGTTTTTTCATATAAGAATAAATCACATTTTGTAAGCGTTATTAAGGGAGTGTGACCATTCTTGTGGTACTAATGAGAGCCAAGCATCTTAAGTTCCTAATGCAGGAACTATAAACCAAGTTACACTATCCATCCATAGGAATGTGAACTCTTCATTTGGGGCCGCACAATAAGGTCATGCAGGATAACACGATACGATAATACTTTATTTGTCTGATCAAGTCTGAAATGTGACTTGCGTCCCAGCAGCTCCATGTCCAACACCAACAGACAAGTATCCAGACACAATACATGAAACACAAACATTTAACATAACAGCACAATCAGTGAGAGAAAAGCTGCTCAAAGAGCCTTCAGCGTGCATCTGATCTGGGATCATCTCTGTGTTCACTGAGAGGTTGACTGATGCACAAAGGATGCTTCAGGCTGACTTTATTGAATGGTGGGACCCTGTATCTCCGATTAGATGGTAGCAGTTCATACTCACTGTTCAGAGCATGCTTTGGGTCAGAGATGATGTTGTTGGACAGCCTCACTAGGTTGTTATGATAGACTGAGTCATAGAGTCTCTGACAGGTGGACCAACTATCTTTGATAAGGCGTCTTTGGGTGCTTTAATAAGACGAATAGAGAGCCGACATGCTACTCATATGGACGCTAATAAGCACAATAGTTAATGTATGCCTTAATAAAGGGTGAGCTAGAAAACCTCTGCATTCCATTGCAGTTCCATTTTAGTTGATCAAAGTACATATATACAATTTCTGCTATAATATAATACAGTAAGTGCACTCATCACACGTTGCAGTTATGAATACATACAAATGAAAAGAACACATCAAAGTGTTTTCAGTGTGTTGTACGGTATGATGGCAACATGTGTCCCTTTTCCCACAGTGTCAGATAAGGCTGTGAGTTCAGCTAATTCTTTGACTTTCTTAGAACCCTGATTGTCCATATTTGGGCACACAAAGACAGTTGAGCGTAGATAAAAAGCTGGAGAGAGAGCTCCTCTGCACCAATCCACCCCGAGGATCCAAGGTGAGTTCAGGGTGCACTTTGCTTCAGTGTGTATTCCTGTGTGAGTGCTCTGAGTGAAGCTGTGTGTGTCCTGCAGGATGTCTGTCTTCAGGTTCTCCGCTCTCGCTCTGCTGCTGCTGTCTGCCTGCTGCTGGGCCGACACTGAGGTAGGAGCAATGGCAGGTGATATCTGCTCACTCTTTGTCATGTTTAACAACACTTTTAAAAGTAACAAATGCATGTATTTATATTTAGCATGTATTTACACCTTTGCTGACTTTTTAAGAATGTTCTCCATTTCTTTCTGTAAAGATTCTTTGAGTTTGAGCATTTTAACTAATATATACTTTCAACAAATATACCCAGTTGAACAATTATATTAAGACACATTTTCATATTAGATATATTATTTTAGAAAAGCACAAGTTTTCTGAAATGTTGTGTTGAAAAACGTAATTAAGGCATTGTGTATATTACACCATGTTTTTCTGTCTATTAGACTCAAAAAGCAAAAGAGGGGTTAGGGCTGGGGTGAGGGTTAGGTTCAACATTTTAAAATGTCCAGTGCATCAAAAAACACGTGTTTGTCTGTATTTTCATGTCTCAAAACATAGAATTTGATTTGTGATACATAAATGACTGCTACAGTACCTTTAGCTGTAACTAGAAGCTCATGTGGTTCTCTCTGTTTCTAATGAGTTTGTCTTTCTCTCACCCCACGCTGAACCTGCAGGCCGGTATGTATCTGTTCTGAAGATCAGACCTCAAGTCTTTACATGCTCAGTTTGTGCTGCTGTGTTTTACACTAAATACATGTGTGTTGTTGATGTCTCTCTGCAGAGAAGGAATCAGACGGGCTTTCTGTGTCTGAAATTCTGGAGAGGGCCAACACAAATCTGGGTGAGTGTGAGCTGCTGCACCTCCATGCTCCTCTTCCATCAGTATCTCCTCAGCAGGAGTTTGAGCTGCGCTGTGATGTGTTTCAGTTCGCTCCGACAATGGGCCCATCCTGACTGAGCTGGACATCGCCATCGACAACGAGGCAGAGAGAAACGCCGACCCCTGCACCAGCCGTGGCTGCAAGTGGTTAAAGAACAGTGATGGAAAGGTCTACGTTCCTTATTACATCACCAACCAATTCTGTAAGTGTCGCACAGCTATCACACACTCCTCTCATTTCAACTGGAGTCACTACTAATGCTGATCAACTCTCAATAAACAGCTCAATTAAAGGGAACATATTGTGCCGATGTCAGGTTCATTATAAGATTTGGGTTTCTACTAGAAAATGTTTCCATATTTTGTGATCTAAAACACACATAATGTTCCTCATAATGTCTGTTGAATGATACCTGCATTATATGTGCTATGCTCCTCCCAGCCTCCCGCGAGAAGGCCATCATCACCCGTGGACTGGAGTCCTTCTCCTCTTTCTCCTGCATCCGCTTCAGACCCTCCCATAGCAACGACCACGAAGGGCTGCAGATCGAGTCCCAGAATGGGTGCGAAAATGATAATGTGGTAGAGTTTGAGAGCAAAGCTTTCCTCACGCCTCTGCATGCTCTAACTCAACTCTCACTCTGTCCAGCTGCTGGTCCTACGTCGGCCGTCGTGGTGGAAAGCAGGTGGTGTCTCTGGCCCGCAGCGGATGTCTTTACCACAACACCGTCCAGCACGAGCTGCTCCACGCTCTGGGCTTCAACCACGAGCAGACCCGCTCCGACAGAGACAAGCACATCAGAGTCCTGCTGCAGAACGTCGTGTCTGGTAATGGAGCGGTTTGTTATTCAAAATGATGGAAGATGTTAGAGAGGAGAGTCAGTAACAGGCCCTGGTGCCTCCTAATGGACACAAAGGAACACAGTTCAAGGGACCATAATCACCAACTCATTTATAATGTATTCATTGTAAAGAACAAAGGCTGTTTTTGGCCTCACACATTTGGAAATGTGATGTTTTCTTCTGTTTTAGATTGTATTAACCCAGGGTTTCTACAGTTCCTATAACGTCCTAAAGGCATTGAAATGCTCTGTCTCCAGCAGCACGACTCCTTCCTGTCCACAGTCAGTGTGAATTCAAACCACACAAACGTTACTTTAACGTTAAGTAATGTTGTTCTTGTGGTTTATTTTAGGCATGGAGCACAACTTCAACAAGATTGCCACTCTGAACCAGGGCACCCCCTACGACTACAACTCTGTCATGCAGTACT
>NW_022990592.1:0-15000 GCF_902827175.1 Gymnodraco acuticeps | reverse complement strand
TTAATCTGCGTAAAACCTACGGAAAAATAAAAACACCTCTGAAAGAAATACAGAAAAAGAAGGTGATTTTCTTTACATGATGCAGCATCTCTGGGGTTATGAATGACATGCACGGTCAGATGTAAAGGTCCGATCATGTCATGCTTTCAGGTTATTACCCGTCCCCCTGTGTGTTATGTAGCTTCACAAACCCTCAGAGTGCACCCTGTAGCGAGTACAACTCTAACACAGAAAAGCCCAGTCTAGCTGCCCCAGAACGCCTCGTTGGACATTTCTCTTGATTGATTCCCGTTCGCGGCGACGCGCACAGGTGACGTCATCGCGTGTATTGAGCGTTCGCCTAGTTTTCTAAGCTTTTTTCTCTCTTTTGAATAATATATTTTCCCATCAGATTAAACAGCAAATGGCGGAATAAATAATGTGCATACACTTGCGAGGAAGCTCGTTTTAAGGACACAATCTTCGTATTGGAACAAACTTCCATTTTTAAGTGTAGTCAATGGTGTAGTCCCACTCTGCTATGTTCCTCCTTCCTACAGAACAGACAGTGAAAGGATAAGATGTAATTTGTCAGTATAGTCCTATTTCTTAAAACCTTCTCTGTTGTTTAAGTGTCTGATACTTGATAACCACGAATAGTAAGCAATGATATGACAGTAACAGTGGCGGTTCTAGACCAATTTGACTGGGGGTTATTTTCTGAGGGGGGCTCAATAAATGCAGGACGAAAAAGAGAACTAGACAGTATGAAGTAATTGCGCATAAGAAAACAATGCAATACAGTTATTGGTATTTCTTTCAGTACACTTATTTATTTCAGATAGATCTTATAGTTATTACTGTTAGCTTCAGCTTAAGTTATAGTGCAATGTTTGCACTAACACCATATTTATATAAAAATATGGGCAATGAACAGTTACATCTCTACTTTACATAAGGGTGTCTGCACAATCTCACATTACAGCAACAAAATCCTGCGGTTTTTGGCAAACCGAGTACCAGAAAATATACATTTTAAAAAAAACAAAAAAAGAACTTTTCATTGTTAGGGGGGCCACAGGTCAGTCTTAGGGGGGCACTGCCCCCCCTAGAACCGCCCCTGGACAGTAATGATATAACATGATAATGTCAGACAATGTGTTATTTTCAATCAAGCCTAAAAGATAATGTGTCCAAACTGGCTTTAATTGCTCCTTTGAATGTAATGTTCCTCTGTGGTTTCCTACTCAACACATGTTTGTATTGTAATGCCACTCATATTTTATTTTAAAGTGACATTGAATGTTTTGAAAGGTGCCCTAAAATAAAGTGTATTATTGATCTTATATCTGTGCCTATATCACACTATCAATGTTCCTTATTTTAGACTAGGTTAATCCTGGTGTCAATAGGAAGATCTGCACTGTTCCCTACATGTTCAGCAGAGCAGGTATTTCTCCTGCCAGATACACTGGTGTTGGCTGATCCCCTCTAGTGTGTGCTCACAAAAGCATTTTACTCTGGGCCCAGCAGGTGAAAAACTAAAGAGGGGCTTCCATATCCGGCAGCACCAACACCTTCTCTGCCTCTGGATGCATAATAACACCGTCAACAGCCTTATGGCAACCTAAACCCTCTCTTTCCGTAACAGCAATTCACGAGCCCCCCCCCCCCCCCCCCCTCCGTTGACAGATCACGAGCATCTAAATCAGGGATGGGCAACTTTGATGGTGGTGGGGGCCACATCATTGATGTGCTGGCCACCAGGGGGCCGCAGATTCACTTGGAACACACACACAAAAATTCCATGTGTTTATAGAATTAACAAATATACTAAGTCTGACATCTTCATTGACATTTTACAATCAAAGGGAACATCCCCACAAAATGGGAACATCCTCTAATAAGCTCACTAAACAAATATTAGTTCACAGGAATTTTATTTCATTTTTACAAGTGCATGTTTGTATTGAACAGTGGAATAAAACTATTTTAAACTATTGGAAAGCACGGAAAATGTGTGTGTATTGAGATGAACCATTAGATGACATACACATGAAGTCATGAACACTAACCCAGACATTAGTTGTCTAACTTGAACCTAAAACACTTGCAGCCAGTCTCTGCATTCCCCATAAGGGGAATGTCCACACAGACACCTGTCAGCCCGCACTCTGCTGTTCCTCAGCGCAGCTCCCCCTCCCTCCCACTGAAATTATGAATGAAAAGCGTAGTAATCATAGATAACACGGCAGGGTCCGTGACAGTTTGTTTTCATCTGATTTCAAATAAACAAAGTCTTGGTTTTAAGAATATTAAACTTGTTTCGCCAAATTCAGATGATAAAAACAACTTGTAAGCTTGTAAAGGCATAATTACAAGAGGCAACTTAACGTCACAGCAGGCATAACAACAGTCGGTGTTTCTTGTGAGGGTTTCCCCGGGAAACAAACACAATGCACACAAATGCGTCACAGATTATTTCGCGGTATTTGAAATCATGTACGCAGCTCGCGACGTAACTAGGAGTCTAGTGGACGGTATCAGTACTACAAGTAAAACATAATAATGATTTTTTTTTTTATTAATTACGTTGTTTATATATTAATCTGAGGGCCGCAAAAAGAGGAGGTGGGGGCCGCCATTTGTCCATCCCTGAAACTTGTCTGTGTGAGTTTTGATGCAGGAGATATTCTTGTCTTCAGTTTGTGAAGCTGAAGACAATCTTTTATGAAGCATTTTAAATAGAATATACGAAACGTAAATCCCCCAAATTAAATATATATGTATTTCCCGATCAATGCATGGTCCGCCTCGTCGAGATACTGATTCATAAAGCCGGTAAATAAAATAAAACAGCAGAAAGGAAACAGGAAACCAGACATGAGATATGTTTTATTCCACAGCCCAGCACTTTATCACACAGTACACACAAAGAACGAGATAAATACAACATATTTATAGTTTTTCTAGGCAGTGATTATTATTTAATGTGATTATCAATAATATGTCCAGGTTTTTCAGTAAATACAGTTATTCGTGATCATTTTGGTAATAATTGCCTTTTTTTCATTCTTCTATCCCACGAGCAGGCGGTTGTGTTTCGCGGCAAACAAGCAGGCGTTAAATATCAGTGGATTTGTATATATTTTCTAAATCTGTGCGCTGGGCTGTGAAATAAAGCCTTATTAAATCTGGTAATGTCTCAAGAGACCAAAAAATATAATTCCTCACAGCATCAAGAAGAAGCCAGAATAAAATACATTCAACTTAATTAGAAGTTTCATTTCCCTTCTTCTAATTTAAAACTGTCCGAATATGCAAACGACCGCTGATAAATAAATGAAAGGAGTTGTTGTTTTTGCATCAGATTAACTAAAATGAATAGATTTAGATAATTCAATTAAAGGCAGATTTAAGCAGCAGATAAACGTGGAAACACCGAGGAGCAAACGTGCTCATCTTTAAGGTCCTTTTCTGCTGGTTAAATCTTTGGCTTATTTTGGGGGTTTTGGCCACTTAAAGCAGGCACTTCTTAACATTTTCTCACACACGATCGATGACCTATGACTGATGTGTCGTTGCAGCCTGATATCACAGGGTCTCGGTAAAATGAGAGCAAATTAAACGGGTTTTTTGTTCAGAGTTTTAAAACGAGAGCTGTCGGTCACATGACGACGCAACGACAGCTGTAACTGTGACCCCGCTGATAAATAGAGAGTCCTTCCAGTGGAGGTAGAGACGCAGTTAAAGGGACGCTTCCTTTAGTCTGTGACTGACGGGGACACGTTGTAAAAAGAGAGCGCTGCAGCCGTTACTCCAACCTTTAAAGAGTCCCTCAGTGTCTCCTGGGACACGTCTCCATGCTCTAATGTTCCAAAAGCTCTTTATTGGTCTCATACTGCAGCACCTCTTTTCACCCTCTGTCTGAAACCAGAGCCGCTGCGATTGGTTAGCTGGCCGGCTCTGTTGTGATTGGTGAACCGCTTAAGAAATGTCCCGCCCCTTTAGCCCATCACGTACAGTGCGTTTGAGCGCTAGCCAACAGGAGCGCGAGTAGTGGTCATTACAAAGCTAGCTGCAGCGCCCTCTCATTATTGGACAAAAGAAATCGTCCCCCTTGAGACACAGAAAGATGGTTTGATCCAGATTGAAGAGACCCTTTATCAGAGTATTTGAATGAGGCGGGGGTTTCAGGAGTTGGATGTAAGTCTTCTAAAGCAGCATCATGCAGGTGGGGTTAAAGGTCACAAGGGTTCAGCTCTGATCACGTCTGGTGCACCTCGTGGAACATCAGCTCTCGGGGGATGCGCGTCTCGGGGCCGTACAGTGTTCCCGCCCGGCGCTCGAACGCCGCCACGTTCTGCTTCACCACCTCGTCGAAGAACATGGTGGCGAGCTGAGAGTGGAGCAGGGAGCGGAACTCAAAGGAAATCTGCATCGGAACAGAGAGGGGGGGGGGTCATTACAATGTGTTTAGAGCAACTACAAGGAGAGAGAGGAGGCGGGACATATGCAGTGATCCTGCTGTCATGTTCAATGTTTGTTGCTCATGTATTGTGTCTTGATATGTGTTGATGCTACACTGTGATGCAAGGCGCATGTCAGACCTGATCTGACCCAGAGTCAGACCTAAACATGAGAAGTTCAGACATTATGCTCCAAACATCTGGAACAACCTGCAGGTCCGCTGCAACTCTGACTGCTTTTAGATCCAGCAAGAAGACTTTTCTGTTTGCCGCTGCTTCTAATTGAACTGTTCACATCTCACACGGCGCTGTAACTTTTATCCATGTTCCTGTTACCCATGTTTTATTATCTTTGCTTTGAAATGAGCCATTTTATAATGTTTCTTAATGCCTTTCATTTTTGTAAAGCACCTTGTGTTGAACGGTGCTTTACAAATAAACTTGTCTTGCCTAAAGTGTCATCGTATCGTATGGTATCCGGGCAGATCTGTAGAAATATGCCAACCCACAAACGTAGAGATGAGATCCCTAAATAAAAGTCCTGATGGAAGGAGATGTAGGAAATATATTTAAAACTGCTTTTCATTAACTACTTAAACAATTAGATGTATTCAAAGATTTGTATTTTATTTATTTTTGCAGATTTGCAAATCGTCGTTATTTGCAAATCTTTATTTTGCATTCAGACTGCCGATCCGTTCACTCAACACTAACATAAACAGAATCTACCTGCTTCTTTTGTTTGTAACATGAGGAGATCGATATCTGTGCGATGGATACGAAGCTACACTAATACAGGCGGCTCGCTAAGCTAAGCTAGCTGAGGTACAGTGGGATAGTGCGTTGATCTTCAGATCAGAGGAACACCGGTTCAATCCCGCAGGGGCTCAGCCGGTTCAAGTCCCCCACATGGAGAGTGGACTACTACTTGGAGAGGTCCCAGTTCACCTCCTGCCCTGCCGTGGTGCCCTGGAGCAAGGCACCGGACACCCCCCTTCCCCCTTGCTCCCCGGGCGCTGTGCAATAGCTGCCCACTGCTCCTAGTGCTAGACTCCTGGGGCTAGACTCCTGGAGTGGAGTGCACCAGCTGGGCGTAAAAAAGTAGGGCTTAACTCTAACGTCGGGCTTAGCTACGTCCGACGTAGTGATTCGAATTTACACCGAGTGCACCAAGCCTGACTAGTCTCGGGCGTAGCTGCGCCTGGTCTTAAGATGCCCGTCCACGTGAATACACACGAAACAGTAATTGTTGCCAAGCAACGCCATTTTACCATTTTACAGACTCAGAAAACCGCAGAGAAGAGGGAATTCCCACACCCACAGCGTCAGCGATGACTCAAGGGGAATTCCAAATGGCCACACCCGAAAGAGAAAGAGGGATTTGTCAGAGCTACAGCGGGAACTGATGGAGAAACAAATCGTTCGTGTGGAGGTGGAGACCGTCAAATTGAGAGCGGAACACAAAACAATTCTGAATCTGAGCGCAATCAGCACCTGCAAGGTTGGGGAGAGCGCAGCGTTTCGATCCGATCCGTGCTGGAGTTGAGGGGAGATCTCCTCGATTAAATCAAAAAGGGCTTGTCTGCTGAAACCTCTATCAGTTCACTGTCTGAATAGATGTCCAGCGGGTTTGTTCGATCACGGACTACTCTTTCTCTTCTTAATGCCCTTTCATTGTTAAACATGTAAACAAGACGCCCTGCCATCGTTAATATCCTTCTTGCCTGTTTTACGTTACTATGGATACTAGTCTGTCTTTCCGATTTACGCCTGCTCCATACTAGGCGTAAAAGTTACACCCGGGCGCAACGCATACAGGGCTTAAGTCTAAGTGGTGCACTAGTCATAACTTTAGTTTGGTCTTAACCTTCGGTTCTACGTCGGACGTAGAGTTACGCCCAGCTTACGCCCAGCTGGTGTACTCCACTCCTGGGGCTAGACTCCTGGGGCTAGACTCCTGGGGCTAGACTCCTGGGGCTAGACTCTAGGATGGGTTAAATGCAGAGAACACATGTCACTGTGTGCTCTGCATGTGAGAGCATTACATCGATGTATAACATGTCTGAAATATATCATATGTAATGCAAAGCGCCTGAGGACTTGGAAAAGTGCACATTTATGTAAATATATTTAACATGTTCATTCAGATGCTCATTTTTCTGTGATATCTTGCTTCAACAGTTACTTTATCATTATTTTTATTCTACTTTGTCTTTATTTGTACCCTGGTTGAATCCTGTGTTTCACTCTGACACCGTTGCTGCTACAAACGCCTGACTTTCCCCATGAAGCTCCATCTTATCTCAAATGAAATGCAATGATTATTATTATTTATACCTACTTTACCGAGGTGAGAGATTTGGCTCATGTGTTGTTGTTTTGTTTCTTTCCGTTAACTGTCAAGAGGGAACTAAGTATTTTTGTTAGTATGTGTTTGTGTTTCTCTTATTATCCTACGATGCTGTGATGTGTGGCTGTGAATAAGAACATATGAAGGACAGACCATCTGTTTATGTTTTTAGAAAGGGGCAGGTCATAGAAGATTATTTTCTTCTCCCTGCTCCTTTCCGGTCAAAGGTGTGTTTATGGAGACGTGTTTTGTAAATATTTGTTAAACATGAAGTTGTGCATACCATGAACGGAACAAATACAAATGAAATGTCGAGATCCTGCTCTAACGCTCGTTGAGAAAGCACTTGGGGGGTTTACTCACAGAAAAGTCTACGGTGCAGGTTCGGGGGTATCCGGGGATACCAGGGCTGAAGCGCCAGATGGTCTCCAGATGATTGAACAGCTTCCCGTCTGTGCACACCGCCTGGAGGACAGAGAGGGGGGGAGGGTCAGAAATTAGTCTTTGTTTATTCCAGGGGGAATTAGGGTTTTGTGAAAGCTGCTCTATTTTAGAATGAAATAAACAATATAAATATGTGTAAAAACATTAAAAAGTAAACCAAGAATGTGGAATATTTTTTTTTTACAAATATCCAGGAAAAAGACACATTTAGTAAAATATTTAAAAAGAACAAAAGAAGTGAGAATGTGCAATAAAAACGTCAATAAAATAGTCAAATTAAATACTTTAAATTAAATATTAACAGTTAAATAAAGATATTTTTGAGACAAAAAAGTAAATGTTCAATAAAAAGACAAAAATAAATAGAATTTCTTTTTAAAATCCTAAGAACTTAAAGTGAGAATGTGCAATACAAATATTCTAAAACAAATTAGGGACGCAGCGATACATCGACGCTGGCTGTCTTTGCGGACAGACCTGACGAAGCATGCGTTAGGACTTCTTACAAATGTGACCCGCTCTATCGAAATCAGTCGGAAGTCGCAACGGCTCATTTCAAAATAAACGTGGATTTGCGTAAAAAACTATTTTTTCTGGGTTTGGGTGTTTTGTTTGATTTTAAACAAACAAAGTCTTGGCTTTCAGAATATGAAACTTTTATTTCCAAACTCCCACGATAAATACATTCTTTAAGCTTGTAAAGGGAAGATGACAGGCAATCTGCTCTTCCGCAGCGCCGCCCCCCCTCCCTCCGGCTGACATTATGAATGTAAGCGTAGAGTAATCATAGATAACACGGCAGGGTCCGTTACAGTTTGTTTTCATCTGATTTCAAATAAACAAAGTCTTGGCTTTCAGAATATTAAACTTGTTTCCGCAAATTCAGATGATAAATACAACTTTGAAGCTTCGGCATAATTACAAGCGGAGAACGGAGTAACTTGACGTCACAGCAGGCACAACAACAACCCGTGTTTCTCGTGAGTGTTTTCCCCGGGAAACAAACGCAATACACACAAACGCAAAATTACACAACCACACACTCGCGAGCTTCCCCCAGACCAGTAATCCAAACGAAAATATCTTCCCTCCGTAGTACTTTGATCATTTGCTAATAACCAATCAGATCGCTGGATTCCAGAGAAGAGGAAACTTTGAAGGCCTTTTTCTCAAAATGATGACTGTGAAAGTCATTATATAAATGTGACATATTTCGCTTAATATTTGGAGTAGAACATCAATCCTGATATCATTAGAGAGCTAGGAATATCCTCTTTCCAACAGTATACAACTCAAAATGTGTCTTCGGGTCAATGCGACTGATTTCGATAGAGCCGGTCACAAATATGCAGTTATTTAGGCCGGTTTGGATCAAACTGTTTCTATACAATTAAAGCAAACGGTAACATGGTTCATACTCTGGATTAGGGCTGCACGATATATCGCGTCGTGACGATAATCGCGTTATGCGCAGGACGTGCGATATTTTTAGTTTTAATTGTTCGGTCGATAAAAAGGTCCGAAAATAGTGAGAAATGTCCGTCACAATTTCCCTAAAGTTGAAGGTGATGTCTTTAAAATGACTTCTGTCAAAGATATTCTCTTTAATGTGATATAAAACCGAGGAAAGCCGGATCTCCGTATCTGAGAGGCCGTTAACAGCATTTGAAGAATATGAAAAGAGATCATTTTTCTGTCAATTGTTTAGCCGACTTATTGAATCAGATCTAGAAAAATGTTTTAGGGCGTGCGATATTAAGCAGGCAAATGAACTCAAACACGTCATGTTACTTTTGCTGCTCGCTACAAAAGGAAAACTCTCATGTGAGGGTACTGGAGTGAGTGACATGCCGGCTCTGTCAGCAAACCACCAATCACAACCAGTCTTGATCAGATCGCAGCAGGACAACCGAGCTAGCTCAGCTTGTTGCTCTGATGACTTAAGATCCAGACGTCCGTGACTAAAATCCTTCATCCGGTTAAATATCGTTAGAAAAATACCAATTGTAAAACATTCAAGTTCAAGAAAGGATGGTTTAACTGTCTTTTCTTCAATTCCTGTATTTTTTCGTATCGCAATGTCAGTTCTTTCCAATACTAGGGATGCACCGATACATCCGTGTACACACACCTTTTCCCACCATTGGCACATCGGTAAAATGCTCCGATGTTTACGTTTTGCTCGGTGAGCGGGAGACGTCGCGTTGTAGATCGGTGCATCCCTAGTGTTTATATATTTTATCAAGTTTCTTTAACTCTATATACACATGTCTCTCTTTGATATTGACTATTCTTGCACTATTTCTATTGTATTTACTTTCACTATTGTATCTGTGTTGCTCTGTTGGAGGAGGAGCCTGTGACCTCAGAACTTCATGGTCATAACCACACTGTAGCTCTGCACACATGACGATGAAAGCCTTGAACCTTGAAGCAGCAGCTGTGCTGTTCCGCAGGACTCACCTTGACCAGGTGCGGCCTCACGTTGGTGATCATGGAGGTGTAGCGCTCCACCATGGGGGGGAAGCCCACCTCCAGCTGAGCCTTGGCGTGCCCCGCTCTCTTCATGACGGTCGTGGACTTCTTGCACCACGGGACGAAGTGTTTGTAGTCGTCCACGTTGGCCACCACGTCGTACATCTCCTGCATCGAGAAGCTGAGGCGTGCACAATAGGATTCAAATATATATAACTTTATTTATATAGGGCTTTAGATACACAAAAATATAAACAACAGAAGTCAATAAACAAAGGATGGAATAAAACAAGAATTACAAATGTTAATATATAAATAAAATAAGAATAATAAGGGATTAAAAAATATTTAAAAAAACAATAAATAAAATAAATAAATGATATAATAAAAAAATAAGAATAATAACTAAATAAGAATAAAATATATAAAACAATAACAAAATAACAAATAAATAATACAATAATAAAATAAATAAAGATTTAAAAATAAGAATGTAAAGAAAGGACTAACATAGTAATCAATACCCCTCAATTTAAACGAGTAATAATGTCGTTGTGGATGAATTACCCGAGTATCCTGCGCTCTGAGTACTCCTTCCTCTTGTTGGTGAAGCTGAGGAAGTTTCTGCTCGGAGGAACCGTCGTCACCGTGTCCTGAAAGCAAAGCATTCTGGGAGTTCTGGTCATCAGAATGCCGCATGACGACAGGTGTCTGAAAGGTGAGAGGAAACGTCCCGTTAGATTCACTCTGGAAAGAGGGAGTCTCTGCGACAACAACAACAACACACAGCTTCCAGAGACTGAAGGCAGAGGACAATCATAGCAAGGTGTGTGTGTGTGTGTGCTGGAGGTTTCTGAGTTCTCTTATGAACGGTGAAAGCTTTGTCCCCTGACTAAATCACGAGAGCAGGATCCTGTGTTTACTTTACCTTTCCATTTCTACAGTAAATCCACAGGCGCAGTCACGAGGTATTTCTGTGTTGTTTTCTAAATGAATAAAGTGATGTGATGCTAAAGTCTGTCTCTAATATGCGACGCAGTGGACTGGGGAAATAAGACATTAAAGCCAGTTAGCGCTTTAACTCTGAGGGGTTTGCTCAGTGTGGGGTGTTTTTTAGGTAAGGGGTCCCATTTCACACGTCTCCCATATGTTTCATGATTGTATTTCTATGGACGTTTTCCTCTATTTTCCGGCATTTAGACCAATAACTCAGCGCAGGCCTCGCTCTCATTAGTGTACATTTCCCCAGGTCAATGTTGAGATGTACCACCGTTTGTATTTTAATTCCTGAACCCTACACCCTCAGAGTTTCCTTCTCATGTCTTAGACAGTGATCTCTTTACGGTAGCTATTTAGCATTTCATCCACATCATTAGATTAGCATGTGAGATCCCAAGATAGCCCTCAGACATCGCAGTGTTTACATGCAGAATGAAGGTGACCCTTTTCCATGACCGGCTGCTGTACTACTGTACTTCAGTAAAGATATTAAGGTACTTGTACTTTCACTACATTTATTTTACATATTTAGTTACTTTGCAGATCTAGGTTCTGTATACAAAATACATACATTACATAATCCTATTTTATTAAAGGTTAAGCTACCCAGCAGTCATTCAAGTAAACCCTAACTTGAAATGTATGGTGTTTAAATGGGCCATTCTGCAAAACGAGTACTTTGACTTTTGATACTTTAATTATATTTTGATGATAATACTTTTCTACTTTTACTTGAGGAACATTTTCAATGCAGGACGTTTACCTACACTCTGGTACTTCTACTTTTACTCAAGTACAAGATCTGAGTATACGGGCAAGAAATCTACAAGAGATTGTACAGTGCAATCAGAGAGACACGTCCACGTTTTAGAGCAAGTCCACGAATCCAGTCTTTGTCAAGTCTGTCACTGCTGGCGCCACTTCTGATCAGTTAACACCATGGTTAACACCCTATTGATATTCAACTAATTTAAAGACAGTCTCCTTATTTCTTTAGAGAATTCTCCACCCTAGCTTTTGACCATTTCCTCACATGACTGGTTGAGTGTGTCCAAAGATAGCCCTCACAGATCAGACTTTAGGTGACCCTTGGCCGGCTTCAGTTACCTGATGCTCTGTCTCAGGCCTCCTCTTGGCCCCCCTGCTGAGAGCACTGACCGGGGGGAGCCCACCGAGGCGATCTGCAGGAAGTCACTGAAGGTCCGCACCCCCATGGGGAGCCTCCGGGCTCCTGCCGAGGCTGCCATCCAACCAGCCGGGAGAAGGAGCTGCTGGGACCGGGGAACAGAGGACTGTAGACCGGGGGCTTGATCACCAGAGACCGGGGTTCAGAACACCCGGAGACCGGGGTTCAGAGGACCAGAGACCGAGGTTCTGAGGACTGGAGACCGGGCGAAGGATCTGCTGAGACCTGAATCCGGGGTTTGAGAGCCTCTGACACCGGTCCAACAAAACCCGGAGTGCAAACACTCTGCTTCTTCCGGTGTAATAGTTCCCACGTTAGCCACTAACCCCGACCAACCAGAATAACCTGTTATTTATTAGTTACCGTAACTATGCGTCGCTTCTATAGCCGTTGCGGTGCTAACGTTAGCTCGCCGTTAGCATTGTTTCATAACGAGTCCCGAATAAAAGCGACCTTCCGCCGCGCTTTGTCTGTCCCTTTTTTTAAACGGCAACGCGCACATCCCTCCGCGATTGGAGAAATAGTTCTCTATAAAGTTGAATTAATGGGTGATTTCTTGAGGTTTCGGTTGTTGTTAAACACCGCCCGGCCGAGAACGACCTTCTGATTAAACTAGAGCCGGTGGGACAGACTGTTCTTCTTATTCGTCTTCTTCTTCTTTGGTGTTTATTGGCGGTTGGCAAACGAACTTGTAGGTGCATTACCGCCACCAACTGGACTGGAGTGTGGACAAGAGACTATGCAGAAAATAATAAACAAAAGAAAGAAAAGAAAAAAGAACTAAACCTCTAGAATAGATTATTTTAAATTGATCAATTTCTCTTAGAAATGTAATAATCTCACAGTTGCCTGATTTTTTCGACAGACTGTTCTTCTGGCATTTGTTCGCCGAAGCTCTGCGGGGAAACAGTGCCTACTGTGGACTGGAGAGGAACCGCTTCTTCTTATTTTCTTTTAATGGTGGTTCAAACAAACCAGCTTAATGGTGCATTTACCGCCCCCTTCAGGGATGAAGTGCACGGTTTCACCTAATAAAATAATAAGGAATAAAAAAATTAAAATAACAATAAAATAACGAAATAACAATACAATAATAACACAATAATTAATTAAATAAATAATAAATAAATAATACACTGCAGTACCTCCTCCCTCCACGCTGCAGTACCTTCTCCCTCCACACGGGGCCGTTCCCCTGCAGTACCTCCTCCCTCCACACGGGGCAGTCCGCCTGCAGTACCTCCTCCCTCCGCACTGCAGTACTTCCTCTCTCCACACTGCAGTACCTCCTCCCTCCACACTGCAGTACCTCCTCCCTCCACAGGGGACGGCCTTTCCGCTCAGCTCCCCGGCCCCGCCACGCCTGTAGGCGGACCCTCAGATCCGTCAGACCACAGACCGGACTACCGACAACAACACTGACACATCGGAGCGCATTTCTGTTCGCAGCCGGCCATGGGTGTAGTCTATCCGCGGACTCAGTAGCTCCGCCGGTAAAACCTGCAGGTTTCCTCCTCATGAAGGAGCTCCGTCCCGGCTGAGTTTGGGAGATGGGAGTCCAAAACATCGCAGACCAGGTACAGGCTATTTCCTGGAGCAGTGTTTGTGGCGCAGGCTATTTGCTGGAACAGCGTTTGCTATAACGGTGTTAACTGGAAACAGTGTTTGTGCTGGAGCTGTGTTTATGGTGCAGGCTACTTGCTGGAACAGTGTTTGTGGCGCAGTCTATTTGCTGGAACACTCCTGCTCTTCAACATACAACGTCTAATACACGAACCGAGTTTCATTTTCACCTTATTCGTAGTGCATGCTTATTAAATAGGAATCACACTGTTACCATCCCCCTTTAATTAGATTTTTGTCACATGAACTGATATAATCTGCTGCTCTAGTCGAGGCCCAGTTCTGGGGCTCAGCTGCAGCCTGTATAGAAGACAAGGCCGCAGTCAGGGCTCCGTCTATTACCTGGAGAGAAAAACAAGAATCGGCTGCTTAACGCTACATCAAACCTGCTAAATGCATTAATTAACTGAACAATAGCATATTTAACCATTGCATTAAAGAGTTAAATGCTGCAGCTGAAATGTAACCTGCTTAGATTAACCGTATGTTATGAAACGTTATTATCAGGCTTTAAAATACACTTTTAGTTAAAGTACTGATTGTGCCCATTTCAGATTTAAAAATATAACATGTTTGTATTAAATGTATTGTTAATGCATTAATGTCAAGGTTGCACATGGTAAAGGTGGGGATTATTACAATACATGACATTACAAAGCAAATTAATTGCTTTACTGCTGGGTAGCTTAACCTAAAATAATGCATAATATTTATCGTTTGATTTGTATTCTGTATTTTAAATCCATACCTGCAAATCACGGCATTTTAAAGATAAATGTATTGGAGTAAAAAGTGAAATATTGTATGTATTAAAGTATAAAGCACAACGTGAATTATATGCAACGTAACTTAGCAGGTGTTTCTCATTAACAGTTGTTTTTACTCAGTTCTTAAGCAGAATACCTTTCAAAGTGTACATCCACAACCCAGACCCTAAACCCCACAGCTCGTCATCTGCACACACACACACACACACACACACACTCTGCTTGTCAACATGCATAGGCTCCATTATGCACATATTTGGGAAGTATTTAACCTCTAACACACTGTGTACATGCACCACTACACGTAGAAGTCATGCATTTCAACCCTAACCTAAATCAAAGTGTGTTTTCTCTTGCAGTAAAATGATCCCAGTCGGTGTTTATGATGATGTATGTTACTGATGCAGTAATGTGTGTTGCATGTCACTGCTGCAGACGTCCTGACTCCTGTGTACACTGTAGCATCGCATGTTTGTAGTTTCCTCCTGTGAGAATCACCTCTCTGTCAGAATACAGCTTGAGACTGCACGCTGCTCCATGTGGACTTTGGGGACAGAAGGCAGTCCTGAACCAGAAGATAGTTTCCTGCTCTTAGCTTTAAGGACGTCTAGAAGATTGCATTTTGATCAAATATTAAATAGAAGATCGTAACCGTTAGTTAATGCACGACGGGGGATAAGAGAGGCAGAGATGGAGTGAGGTCATTTC
>NW_022990591.1:260000-279035 GCF_902827175.1 Gymnodraco acuticeps | reverse complement strand
TTTCTTCTGACTTTTCTCAAAATTGTGACTTTTCTTTCCAACATTTATTTTTTTCTTCATAATTTTGACTTGTATTTAGAATTGACTTGTTCAGGAATTTTTACTTTTTCCCGAATTCAGAATATTTCCCAGAAGTTTGATGTTTTTTCTGAATTTTTACTTTTTTATCAAAATGTTGACTTTTTAATCAAAATGTTGACTTTTTTTTAAATGTTTGACTTTTTTTCTCGAAATGTCTTTTCTTTCTTTTTACAGCTTTTGTGACTTATTTAGAATTTTGACTTCTGACTTTTTCAACAAGAAATCGGACTTTTCTCATAAATAATGTAACTGTTCTATCCTTTCATTGTTATAAAGGATTTCTGGTTCAGATTTAATTTCTTACACCAGAGAATTATTTAATTATTTTTTAAAAACACGTTCTTACTTTTCTTTCTTTATTTATACAGATAAATCCCATTGAGATCATTGATCTCTTTTTCAAGGGAGACCTGCTCAAGTAGTTCCACATGAAACATAAAAGCATAAATAGAACAACAAAAGGTACAGCATCATTTACATAACTATCCACATGTACAGGTACCAATAGCTTCCGATTGAGTAGCATCCAACCGAGCTTTAAAAACATTTAGTGGCACCAGATTGTTCAGTTTCCATTTCATTTGCAGACTGTTCCAAGACAGAGGAGCTGCGCATCTAAAAGCTGTCTTCCCTAAGACAGTCCTAGCAGTTGGCTCATTTAATAAAACCACAGCATGCGATCTCAGGCAGTAGCCACTGACAATTCTCCCTGAGATCAGGGAGCAGATATAAGGTGGAAGATTCCCTAACATGGCTTTGTATATAAAAAAGTACCAGTGACTGAGCCTCCGTACAGTTAGTGAAGGCAAACCAGCCCTTGCATACAGGGTACAGTGATGGGGTTAAATGCTTTACAGTTTCTCACACATCTCAGTGCGCTGTGATACGCAGGCATCTTAACTTGACCAGGCAGTGCTTTATCATCAGATCACCATAGTCCTTACCTATAGCACCAGCCACCTAAACTTCTTCGGCTTCCCATCAGTCCAACAACAGCCTCGCCTTTCATTTCCTGTAGAAGAGAGAACCACCTCAGGAGGCTCATCTGGTGATTGTGATAAAAAAAAAAAACACACAATTAAAACACAATAAAAACCCTTTAGTGTATAACTCACTTTTCTTTTCCCACTCTCACATGTTGAGAGTCGCCTGAAATGAAGTAGGTAATAAAGATATTTTAAATATAACATAGGTAAACAGCAGTAGTAATATTATTCAGATGTTACTGTATTTAAAAAAACATAAATACCAATATTTACGTGTTTATTATGTATATTACCCGGTGCTCCCTGCCCATGAGGCCGTGGAACTGCTGACTTTGGAGCGTTTGATGAGATCCAACAACCGGATACTGATCCCTCTCTCCAGGGGGTAACCCTACACACGCACACGCACGCACCACACACGCACGCACGCACACACACACACCACCACACACAGCCACACACACACACACACACACACACCACACACACACACCCACACACACAGCAACACACACACACACTCACACACACAAACACACACACACACACATTGAATGTTTTAAGTCAGGTTATTGCTCCTGTAAATCCTCCATCTCGTTAATTTAGGGTGTAATTAAAACATTTGTTTACACATTGATGGCTTTTATTCTATTCTAATGAACTGTTTTAATAGTGAATGTAGTGTATACATGTCACTTCATTTGAATGAAGTGATCTTAGTCTAAAGTTAACTTATTTATTTTAATTTATTTTAAAGTATCTGAGGCTTTCACTGTGTGTCTCTCCGTGGTTCTGAAATTGTCTCTCTTTGAAACAATAACCTTTATAACTTTATAAACCTTATTTTGCATCTGTGATCTTCTGTCAGTGCTAAAAGTAGGGAATCATTTATTATATATGTTACAATAAATCTAGGAATAAAAAATGATCTGAAAATGTCGCACATTTCTGCAGAATTAGAGCTCCTAACTTCCAGACACGCGTAAATCACGTTTGGATTCAAATATATTTTATTACGACATATAACATACATTTCTGCTGAAACTGGATTCTTCTCCTATTGAGATATTTTTCTACAGGCTAAAGGCAACAATTATCAGTAAAAAATCGTATATTTGTGGAAACTAGAGTTGTTATTGACTCGCGGACTTGCGTAAAGTCACGTTTGGATTATCACGCATCACTTGTTTTAAACAACACATGCATATAAACGCTGCTGTTAATCGATTATAAAGCTGAAGAAACATCCACTCAAATCAAAGAATCTTCTCAAAACACGTCCCGTTTTCTTTTTACCTGCTAATCCTCCCAACGTTATTCTACCTCTCAACAAATGGTTTCATCTGTTCGTGGAGAAAAGTAGGAAATCATGTTTTTATATGTAAAAGGAAATGGGCAAATCATCAGAAAAAGTTAGTGAAAATTAGAGCTTTAATTTCACCTCCCAGACGTGCGTAAAATCTCGTTTAGATACAAATATATATACATTTTATTGCGACATATGTTATGTTTTTTTCACCTGAAACTGGCTTCTTCTGATACTCAGAAAAGTATGAAATCATCATAATCATAATCTTTCTATGCTTCGAGTAATAATTATCAGAAAAAGTCGTAATCTTGTGGAAGAGAGCTATTATTGACTTTGAGACCTGCGTAAAGACACCCTTTTACGACCTGAAACTGACTCCTTCTGATAGGTAGAAAAGTAGGACATTCTAAACCTTTAGACTAGAGGAAAACATTATTTAAAAAAGTCGTAAACTTGTGAAGAATTAGAGATGTTATGAACTCCAAGCAGAGCGAACAAATCACGTAATGGATTATTAGACCTCGCGCATTTTTATTTTAAATTCATCCCTCTTTCTTGCATCCTTTACAATGCAACTCCACCGCTGTTAAAACAATCCACCTACAATCCCTGAATCCATCTTCTAATCGTGTCCGTGTTTTTCTCACCTGCCAGTCCTCCACCCTCAACACATCTCCGTCTTCTTCTTCGTTGGTGAGCGGGGTTCCCAACGCGCCAAACACCTGCACCCAGACCACCACGAGCAAAACCCCCGCAAGCTTCAGAGCCTCCATCCTCTCAGGCTGCAGATCAGACGAAACACAGAAAAGCGGGCACGATTTTTACGCATGTACGTGCCAAACAACACCCTGTCCCTAAATATATATATATATATATATATGTGTGTGTGTGTGTGTGTGTGTGTGTGTGTGCGTGTGTGTGAGTGCAGCTCTTATAAAGACCCTATGTTTGCTCCTCCCCCCCCCTCAAACCTCATATGAAATATTGTTTTATTGTGTGACTCGTGATGAATGAACTTCGTCTTATCTAAAGCAAACTGACCACTTCCGGTGGATGATGCAGGTGTTGCTCACATGATTAAAGAGATCATTGAACAGCATTGTGTATTACAAGACGGAGAGTCTTTACTTTGGTCAAATAGGTTTCTGTATTAAATCATAAACTCATTTAACTTCCCTCATTTTCTCAATTTCTGTAAAGTTGGTTATAAATTCATCAGTAGGTACTTTAGCACACAAAGGGCTGCAGAATTCATTAAAAAAGTTGTAAAATTCGGTATTTAAGATTATTCATTGAAAATAATCACACAATTATCATTTGTATATTCAGTCAAAATAATCAAAACATTGTCATTTGTGGCCGAAAGGTACAAATGCCTTGTAGCGTCCCAAGACTCCTCTTCCATTAAGAGAAACGTGCTGCACCTTCTGAAAGGATGCAGATATAAAAACACAAAAGTTCCACATGAAGAAGACCAGGGGACACTAAAGAGTGACGCACACAGCTGGAGACCAGGGGACACTAAAGAGTGACGCACACAGCTGGAGACCAGGGGACACTAAAGAGTGACGCACACAGCTGAGAGACCAGGGGACACTAAAGAGTGACACACACAGCTGGAGACCAGGGGACACTAAAGAGTGGCGCACACAGCTGGAGACCAGGGGACACTAAAGAGTGAGGCACACAGCTGGGAGACCAGGGGACACTAAAGAGTGACGCACACAGCTGAGAGACCAGGGGACACTAAAGAGTGACACACACAGCTGGAGACCAGGGGACACTAAAGAGTGACGCACACAGCTGGAGACCAGGGGACACTAAAGAGTGACGCACACAGCTGGGAGACCAGGGGGACACTAAGAGTGACGCACACAGTTGGCAGACCAGGGGACACTAAAGAGTGACACACACAGCTGGAGACCAGGGGAAACGAAAGAGTGACGCACACAGCTGGAGACCAGGGGACACTAAAGAGTGACGCACACAGCTGGGAGACCAGGGGACACTAAAGAGTGACGCACACAGCTGGAGACCAGGGGACACTAAAGAGTGACGCACACAGCTGAGAGACCAGGGGACACTAAAGAGTGACACACACAGCTGGAGACCAGGGGACACTAAAGAGTGACGCACACAGCTGGAGACCAGGGGACACTAAAGAGTGACGCACACAGCTGGGAGACCAGGGGACACTAAAGAGTGACGCACACAGTTGGCAGACCAGGGGACACTAAAGAGTGACACACACAGCTGGAGACCAGGGGAAACGAAAGAGTGACGCACACAGCTGGAGACCAGGGGACACTAAAGAGTGACGCACACAGCTGGGAGACCAGGGGACACTAAAGAGTGACGCACACAGCTGAGAGACCAGGGGACACTAAAGAGTGACACACACAGCTGGAGACCGGGGGACACTAAAGAGTGACGCACACAGCTGGGAGACCAGGGGACACTAAAGAGTGACGCACACAGCTGGAGACCAGGGGACACTAAAGAGTGACGCACACAGCTGGGAGACCAGGGGACACTAAAGAGTGACACACACAGCTGGAGACCAGGGGACACTAAAGAGTGACGCACACAGCTGGAGACCAGGGGACACTAAAGAGTGACGCACACAGCTGGAGACCAGGGGACACTAAAGAGTGATGCACACAGCTGGAGACCAGGGGACACTAAAGAGTGACGCACACAGCTGGAGACCAGGGGAAACGAAAGAGTGACGCACACAGCTGGGAGACCAGGGGACACTAAAGAGTGACGCACACAGCTGGGAGACCAGGGGACACTAAAGAGTGACGCACACAGCTGGAGACCAGGGGACACTAAAAGAGTGACGCACACAGCTGGGAGACCAGGGGACACTAAAGAGTGACGCACACAGCTGGGAGACCAGGGGACACTAAAGAGTGACACACACAGCTGGCAGACCAGGGGACACTAAAGAGTGACGCACACAGCTGGGAGACCAGGGGACACTAAAGAGTGACGCACACAGCTGGAGACCAGGGGAAACGAAAGAGTGACGCACACAGCTGGGAGACCAGGGGACACTAAAGAGTGACGCACACGGCTGGAGACCAGGGGAAACGAAAGAGTGACGCACACAGCTGGGAGACCAGGGGACACTAAAGAGTGACGCACACAGCTGGGAGACCAGGGGACACTAAAGAGTGACGCACACAGCTGGAGACCAGGGGAAACGAAAGAGTGACGCACACAGCTGGGAGACCAGGGGACACTAAAGAGTGACGCACACAGCTGGAGACCAGGGGAAACGAAAGAGTGACGCGCACAGCTGGGAGACCAGGGGACACTAAAGAGTGACGCACACAGCTGGAGACCAGGGGACACTAAAGAGTGACGCACACAGCTGGAGACCAGGGGACCCTAAAGAGCAGTGGCGAGCCGTGACTTTTATACCTTGGCCCTCTGACCCCCCTTTCCTAAAAAACAAAACAAAAAAGAGTTATCACGTCACAGCGTATACTTCAGCGGAATATGCAAAACGCATCGATGGCAGCGACCCTCTGCCACACAGAACAACTCCTGTCAATAACCCAATGTGTGTTCTTTGAAATTGAAAAGGATGTTGCATTGTGTTACTTTCGTTGCAGTTGTATGTCTTCAGTGTAATTTGGCATGCTTTCATTTTGAAGGCGAGTTTACGCTGTTGACAGGAAGTTGTGACGCACACTGCTGGACAACTATCTCTGATTCATGGGCCGTTTCTCAATCTTGAGGACGCTTGCTTGGTAGCACATGTCTTCCGAGTCACTTGCTTCAGAGGCAAGAATCCTTCCTGGCATTCGGAAAACGAAGAGTGGAACAGGCTAGCAAGTGTGCAGGTGTGCGTCATATGAGAGGCCCCGCCTTACATTTTCCGCCACAGATTTGGGGAAATTGGTCCGTGCGCAAAGCATTGTGGGGATTTTAAGGATGCGAAGTCTACACATGTGCAGCCTCGAAATGACTCCCAAACCATGGACGCGGCCTCGGTGGAATTCCAAGTATGCTGGAGATTGGAACAGTCCTTCGGCGGCACTCGATGGCGTAGCATCCTTGAAATATTGGCTTGGAAGCCAGTTTCCTCGAGATTGAGAAACGGCCATGGTCTTATTTTAACAATGTGATCACATGACTCCTGATGTTACTGCAGCTGTAAGCTAGCTCACGTAACTAACCTCATTTTTCATATAAACTTTGATATATTAGTTTTCAGCGTTTGGTTTCTGCAGCTTTTAGTAAACGCTGTGCTTCACGTGTTGGTTCAGATATCCAGCAGCAGCATATGAAGTCATGCTGTGCTTGTATTGAAGTAAGGTGTTGAATGCAGGACTTGTCACAGAGTATTTCTACACTGTGCTTTTACTTTTTTTACTGTGTGTTTGAGTTATGAAGGTGATAAACGTGCTTCACATCAAATCACAAATAATTCTGACATGTGTATATTTTCAATTCCAGCCCCGCCGTCAGAAGTAATCATGTTTTGTTTCTTCTTTACAGCTTGTGTCACTTTCTGCAGGGGCAATCTGATTTCCAGTCGTGATGTATTCATGCTTTGTCTCTGCAGGTGGAGGAGCTCAGTGAATTGATGCTTTAAATAATCGCTGCAGAAACAAAGAGATCCTCCCAGCATGCACAGCTAGAGGAGATCTAAATGACAGTTAACATGACGGACATTTTCTCCAATTAGCCAATTAGGGGACACTGTAATCACTGTGCACGCGGGTGTCCTTTATGAGTCACTAGACCAGGGGTATTCAACTCAAATTCAACGAGGTCCAGTTAGAGAAAATGTCCCCATGCAAAGGTCCGGAACATCAACATATCTAAGTTGCTTTATGAATTAGTGTGATATTGAAGTAGCTGTAGCTTTATCAACGTCTGCATGTAATCAACAACTTACTGCCAATCAAAGAAATAAAGTACAATTCAAAAACAACAATATTTATAGTCTATTAACATTGAACTACAGATATACAGTAAATACTGTGGATATGTGTAATGTTCCTCTCGGGCTGCATTTAAAAATAAAATAGAGAAAATAAATAAAATAGCTTTTGAAAATGTGTGCATCTTAAAAGTGCTTAATTTTAGATAAATAAAATAAAGTGTAGCAGCAGCTTGAGTTTCCCTTTTTCTTTGTTAACCGTTTCACATCATGACTTAACAGTTTCAGCCGATTATAGAACAATATCAGTCTTTACATCATAACAACTGAACAGTTTAAAGTTTCTCTTTCTGTCCCTCTTATATTGCAGTCCCTCTCTCACTTTGTTCTGTTCAGTGTGAGAATTGAGCTTGAGCTTGTCCTGCCAGGAGTTTGTAAATCTGGGCTGACATGGAGTCAGGGCCATTCTCACACACATGCAGGTGCTCATTGGTTAGCCTCGGTTAGCTCATTGGTTAGCCTCGGTTAGCTCATTGGTTAGCCTCGGTTAGCTCATTGGTTAGCCTCGGTTAGCTCATTGGTTAGCCTCGGTTACAGTGATGCAAACTCAGGTATGGTGAAAAAAGAGAGAACTATTCGAAGCAGAAAAGAAACAGCGTAATATACCATCTGACAAACGCCTGTGCTATAATGCTTCAATGAACTGTTCTTTATAATATACTCAGATCAATAGGAGACAGAGATGTTAAGTTAAAAATCAAGGGTTTTTTATTATTATTTACAGCAGGGGTGGGGAACCTTTTTCCTTTCAACTTTCACAACATCCTCCGAGGGTCGAACAAATGATTGAACTCAACCTCTGCTTAAAAAAACTAAAATCACAGCCCATTCATTTCGCCTTTCTTTCATGCTGTGCAAAGAAAAAGCAACCAATCCAGATATCTCACCATGACTCGACCACCAACACAGAAAGATATGGACACAAGATGTGTGCAAATGTATTTAGTATCCTATCCATGTGAACATGATTTTAGTGTGGGGGGGGGATGCTAATAACAACAGATCGCCACTGTGCTTACAACTAAAGACACAGCCACGCAAACACTGCGGCATGTGTACGGCTCCTTATGGGTATTGCAATATTTGAAGAGCTGGGGCGGCGTTCCGGTGCTCTCTGTCAGCACTCCTTTCAGACGAGAAATATACCACGTGAAGACACGTTACGCTCGTGTTGTGTTCACGGAACCTGTCATTGGCCAGGAAAAACAGGTACTCACTTGTTTAATTATTTTTGCGGTCTAGATTTCTTCTTCTTTTTTTAAGTGAGAGGTTGTCAGTCCGGACTGACGGACGGACTCCCCCCCCCTACAGCACGGTCACATGACTTCACGTCACCACCGCTAAGCTAAAGGAGGCTAATGTTGGGCTATAAAGGAACTACAGCACGGCCACATGACTTCACGTCACCACCGCTAAGCTAAAAGTGGCTAATGTTGGGCTATAAAGGAACTACAGCACGGTCACATGACTTCACGTCACCACCGCTAAGCTAAAGGTGGCTAATGTTGGGCTATAAAGGAACTACAGCTCGGTTACATGACTTCACGTCACCACCGCTAAGCTAAAGGTGGCTAATGTTGGGCTATAAAGGAACTACAGCTCGGTCACATGACTTCACGTCACCACCGCTAAGCTAAAGGTGGCTAATGTTGGGCTATGAAGGAACTACAGCACGGTCACATGACTTCACGTCACCACCGCTAAGCTAAAGGAGGCTAATGTTGGGCTACAAAGGAACTACAGCACGGCCACATGGCTTCACGTCACCACCGCTAAGCTAAAATTGGCTAATGTTGGGCTATAAAGGAACTACAGCACGGTCACATGACTTCACGTCACCACCGCTAAGCTAAAGGTGGCTAATGTTGGGCTATAAAGGAACTACAGCTCGGTCACATGACTTCACGTCACCACCGCTAAGCTAAAGGAGGCTAATGTTGGGCTATAAAGGAACTACAGCTCGGTCACATGACTTCACGTCATCACCGCTAAGCTAAACGTAGCTAATGTTGGGCTATAAAGGAACTACAGCACGGTCACATGACTGCACGTCAACACCGCTAAGCTAAAGGTAGCTAATGTTGGGCTATAAAGGAACTACAGCACGGTCACATGACTGCACGTCACCACCGCTAAGCTAAAGGTAGCTAATGTTGGGCTATAAAGGAACTACAGCACGGTCACATGACTTCACGTCACCACCGCTAAGCTAAAGGCGGCTAATGTTGGGTGTGATGACGTTTAGTCGTCTCATTTAGACACTTGTTAGCAACCATTTTAAAATCCACCAGTGGGATTTACTGACGTATTTTATGTCGTATAATTAAAATCTCTTCAGCTTGTGTTAACCACAGATCTTTTTTCAGGATAACCAAAAATACATTCAGAAAACTATTGACCTCCAGACCGGGGACACGAAGTAATGAAATGCTTAGTTACGTGCAGTGTTGGGTGTAACGCGTTACAAAAGTAACGGAGTTACAGTAATATATTACTTTTTGCTGTAACGAAGTAATGTAACGCATTACTAATGAAATGTGGGTAATATATTACCCACAATGCTTAGTAACGCAGTTACAACACATTTTGTTTTGTTTTTTAAGAATGTACTAACATAGCGAGACATTCCGATACCAGAGACAAATTGTGCGGGTAGATTAGTAAACCTGGTGTTTACCCTTCAGGCTTTGCGTCGGGATCTTCGGGCAGTTGAATGTTATGCACCCTCTATTCAAAAAAGAGAACGGAGCGAAAAATACAAATAACAAATGGTGTCAGGTGCGCGTGACCTGCTCCGCTGCGCGTGCATCATTTCCAAAGTGCTTCCACAGCAGTGACACACATCTGTGGATAATCATTTATACGAGAATGGTTAAAGCAAACCATCACTAAACGCCAGCAACACTGCATCTACTGCAGACAGTAGCAACAGGTCGGATGGGGACGGATGGGGACATCACGTTACCCTCCGCTGTGGACACTAGCTTACTCCCGCCTGACTCTCCGCCCTCGCCCCCGGAGGCAGTCTTCGTCGCCCGAAACTACGCCGCCCCTCTGCGGCCCGCAGGTGCCAGGATACCACGGCAAAACAGAGCCTGCCCAGGTATATCTAAACAAGTACCCGCCTGTACAGTGGGGTAAGGCGGTCATTTTGCAGCTCGTGGTATAAAAATAGACAATGGTTAGAATATTCATGTGAAAATAGATTCATATTCTGCCTGTAGAAATGTTGGGTCAAAAATAATGCACACAATAGCACAGATGCCTTCACCACGAATGGCTACAGAAAGATCTCATATCCCAAGCTTATCAACAAGCTAATGTTGCAGCTGAAATGTTCTCCAGGTCACAAAGTCAACCTCACGTGATGATGTGGTGATCCAGTTTTCAAGCACAGTAAATATTCTCTTCCCAGAGTATATGATGGGACCAAGGTGATGATTTAGTACATGGTTTTAATAATACTTTTTCTTTTCAATGTTTGCCATTTCAAACCATGAGCTGGTTCAAATCATATTTGCCTCTATTTACAATATGTTCTCATTTGTTTTATCAGTAGCTTTGAAGCTTTTGGGCTTTTCTTTGCCACAGTCCACTTTGGACTATATGAGATATTTCAGGATTGCACTTTTAACTCACTTGAAATGTTTTCACTTGCTTGGTTTCAAAACATAACAAAGGCCATAATCTGTTCATTGGGGCCATCAATGCTATTTTTCATTGCTGTTGCCACTATTGCTCATGTAAACCTGCTGCTGCTGCGCCCCCTGTAACCTCAGAGGCACCCTGAGTCATGTTGTTCTGGAGCCGGGCCTGCACACGGCCTTATACTAAACACACTACAGAGCCCATTCCCTGTCCTGTTAGTGTTTACTTCCTGTCTGCCTTCTTCTGGTGATTTATCTGACGTCCAGCGCTCCGTCTTTTAACCTCTTTCTCTTTCTGGATCCTCCTTAGCAACCTTCATCATAGTCCTTGACAGCGGTCTGTACTGCTGGATTAACAACGTGTCACATGTTAAGAATGTACAATCAGAATCCAGTATTCAACTAAGCCGTGTAATACAAGTTGTTAGTAGCCTTAAGGGCTACACAGTTGTTATGCTATACCACATCGCCCTTCACTGGATGCATAATGAGCTGCACTAAACCACATGTTAGCATTTAAAACACCGAGCCATTCTTTTGAGGTTATTTTGGTGAAAGTAACTCAAAAGTAACTAAAGTAGTGTAACTCATTACATTTCAGAGACAGTAATATTGTAATGTAACTTATTACTTTCAAAAGACAGTAATATGTAATATATTACATTTTGGAAGTAACTTGCCCAACACTGGTTACGAGGTGTTTGATCAAATAAATATCCGTAGTTATAGAAGCAGTGTGATTCGTGTGTGCATACGTTCGTCAAAGAACCATCAATCAATGTTTATTTACACAGCAAAAACCACAGTGTACATTGTACTCTATAAGAGTACATTTAACACCAGTCTCGGGGTGTATATAGGTCCAATAGTTTAGTGTTCTCTGAACACTGTCAAAAGTGTAAAATATAAACTCCAAATAAAGAGTTAGATTTGAACACTTTGGGAGTCAAAATATACTCAGCCCAATATCACACATGTTACATTTGTCTCAGTGGACTTCACAGTGTGTACAGAATATGAGTATGACAATACGACACCCTCTGTCCTTAGACCCTCACATCGTACAAGGAAACACTTCCGGAGAAAACCCACAGTTTAAAGGGAACATGGGAGAAACCTCAGGGAGAGCAACAGAGGAGGGATCCCTCTCCCAGGACGGACAGACGTGCAATAGATGCCGTGTGTAAATTGAAAAGATAATACATTTGCAACATAGGTAGTCCAAATGTTTGGAAATGCATGGGTGTATAATAGGAAGATGAATCCACGAGGATATCCATCCAGGACCTATGATCCAGGACCACAGCCACGATTCAAGATCCAGGGCTCGCGATCCAGGACACAGGACCGCAGGATCATCCATGACTCCGGATCCCGGCGTATATAGACACCAAAAAGAAAGACATTTGGGGAAGCTGGGTTAATGGGAACATGAGAGTACACAGGTATAGACAGAGAGAAGGAAGAAGTAAGATGTCCCCCGACAAACTAAGCCTATATCAGCAAAACTAGGGGCTGAATCTAATCAGCCCTAACTATAAGCTTTATCAAAAACCAGTGACATCATCCTCATCAATTATCTCTAAATATATCCGAATGATAAATGATATCCTCTCTCAAACAGGAGCGTCTGTTCAGACTCTAATTGATATATTTAGGTGGTTCTGCGTCACGGAGCTGACCCTCAATCAGTCACCTTTAACAGGTGTTAAAGCACTCATTAGTCACGTATGTTCCACGTCTATAATCTAATGACAGTGGTTTGAATAAAGATGCAATCAGTCTCCTTTGACAATCAGGACCTATAGAGGGACAAAGGGACAAAACAAATGTATTGGACAAATGCATTTTTGAAACCATCCAATATTTTCCTAGACATTTCACCCAAACCCACACATGTGAACGTCAATAGGGCGCTATAGAGGAAGTTGAGGGATGACCTAAATGAGTGTGTGTGTGTGTGTGAGACTGTGTGTGTGTGAGTGTGTGTGTGTGACTGTGTGTGTGTGTGTGTGTGTGTGTGTGTGTGTGTGTGAGTGTGGCAGAGACACAGAGAACCAACTCATAAACAACAAGAATAGTAGTCGAAACTAAACTTTGCCGTAGAACAAAACATTTAAATCTCTTCGGCTTCAGCAAAAACACATCCAGAAAACCATTGACCTCCAGACCGGGGGACAGGAAGGGATGCGATGCTGACTCATTACTCGGGTTTTGACTCATTCCTGCACCACTCTAAGTTTTGGGAGGGTAAGTGAATCTTTTTTTCATCTTGCGTTAGACGTGGGTCTAATCTGTGAGAGCAGGTGTGTGTGTGTGTGTGTGTGTGAACCTGAAACAAAATGTTAAAATGTCTTCAGCTTGTGTTAACCATAGACCAGGATAACAACCAAAACACACTTAGAAAACCATTGACTTCCATGAAGGGATGAAATGCTGACTCATTCCTGCACCACTCTAAGTTTTGGGATCTTTTTTTCATCTTGCGTTAGACGTGGGTATAATCTGTGAGAGCAGGTGTGTGTGTGTGTGTGTGTGTGTATCCTGTATATGAGACCGCCTGCCTTACTTCAGCACGCTTCACTGAACAGAGACACCGACTCATTACCTCCGTTATGTTTCTCTGTCCGACCATGAGGACTGAGTCACTGAGTTTAATTGTTGATATGAATGTTCATATGGAGGATTTAATGTTGGGCTTCACTCATACAATAATGTTAATAAGAGACAGAGACGTTTGTGTATACTCTTAGACAAGAAATTCATATTCAGTCAATACAAAAATATCATACAAATCTTATAATATGGAACTTCCTAAACATAATTCCTACATTTTGACATTACGTTTCCCTTGATGTTCCATACACATGTAGGAAAACAGTAATAATTATATATGTAATAACATGTTTGAATCTTATTACCGACACAGACCTTGATGAAATGTGTTAAGTAACAAAAAATACAAATCATTTAAATGTATTTTGCATTTTCTTCGCTCCTGGTTCCTCCTTTTGTTTATCATTGCTTTTATTACCTTTAAACCAGGTTTACACCAAGGGAGCCGTTTTTACCAAACTAATTAGGAGGTATAACTCTGGCAGTCACCTCCTTCTTCAGGGATACACACACACACGCGCACACGCGCGCACACACACACACACACACACCATTTAAGGTAAATTCCTTATTACTTTTCTCTCCCATGTCCTCACATTTGTTAATCACCAAAATAATTATAATATTAAATCACAGTAATGACACCCTGGAGAGGTTTATGAATAAGCAAGAACAGAACATAGTAAAGTACTGATGTTACTGCTGAATGCAGCTGGAAAACAGGGAGAAGATTTACCACATGAAATGAGAAGCAACTTCAATAAAACAACATAATTTGGCACAAAGAGCTTCTCATTTCCAGACAATTTTGCCTGCGTGAAATTACGACTGTGACTGTAACTAAAAGATGCTATTAGCCGTAGCTACCGTGTGAGCTAATGCTAACACTAAAGCTCCATGAGGTGTTTAGAAATCTCTGTTGTCTCTTAACAATCTGGTTTATTCATTGTTGTTTTTTTAATGTTTCCAGCGAATTTGTTTTAAAAGATCTTCTGTGTGTTCATTCTCAATGATGGACATGCCCGCCTTCTTGGCAACGTAGCGTAAATTGCGCTACTAGCAGCTACTACTGTTCTTTCTATGTACACAGAGCTATACAAATATACATTCTAAATGTTGTACCTATATTTAACACACATGCCACTGCACGAGCGTCAATAACAAGACACCATTTATTTTATTTGGTTAATTGAGCATTCCTGTAATGATTGTGAACGTTGCTAGCTAGCTAGCTAGCTACCAGCGCTACAACAACAACAACACTCCATAGACTGCCAAATAATCAAAGAGTACACCATGCAGTTTACCAACAAGAGGATCCCAATGGAGACACGGCACTGTAAAAAAGGGTTTAAAATGCACAGGTTAGCTCCATATATGATATAAAAGACTGCGGCAAAAGCTAAAGCTACATGTTCAGGTGACAACATATCAGCGTGCTTAAAAATTAGTTTCAGGGGTTTCTCTAGAAAGATATAGTATGTGGCATCACTTTAACATTTTACGGGGAAAATCTATTTTAGAAGACGTGGAAATAAAATAAAAAGTGTAGTATTGTAGTGTTAAGCTAGATAGCCAAAGTATTACAGTAGGTTACAGTCTTTTATATTAAAATGTCACTAATGTTTTTGCCTTGGAGGGTTTGGATAACGACAACCACCAAAGATGGATAGAAAAACAAAGTGGTTTAATCTTTGCTTCACTATTATGCATTTTCTAACCACACGCTCCATTCTTATATAGGCATACTATAGCCTGCTGTAAGTAACACTATATTTCAATACAACTTTATCCCAAATAACAAAAGGGACTCTGGTTAAAGTAAAAATGGATGTGTTTCTGTACATGATTTGTGAGCAGTATAATCTGAAAGGTCCAGAATTGGAGGCTTCATGTCACTGCCAATCATTTTACTGCAGATCCAATCAGCTGTTATTTGTCTGATGAAACTCATCTCACCTCTTCCCCTCTGTCATCTTCCTCTGTCCGTCTGAACAGAAAACACTGAAGAAAACCAAAGGAAACAAACAAAGAGACGTCTCTGCACGCTTAGCATTGATTTATTCTGCAGCATGAGGCTACTTTAAACACAGATATCAGCCACGTTGAATATATAAGTCTAAGTGAGAGCTATTTAGTATTTTGAGATAACAATTCAGTATTTTGAGATATTGAGTCATATGTCAGTATTTTGAGATATTAAGTCATATAATGTCACTATTTTGAGATATTAAGTCATATAATTGTTACGAATGGGTGAAGCAGGTAGGACTCAAATGCAGAATTTAACGAAAAGCGAGCTTTATTAAATAATAAAAGCTGTGGCAAAAAAGGCAGTATCCAAAAATATCCAAAACAAACGAGCAGCACAAGGAACACAGACCGTGGAATAACATGGAGGGGAAACAATGAACCAACATGGAACACAGGGGAAGACTAGACTAAATACACAGAAGGGTAATCACAGGACAAGACACAGCTGGGCAGGGGAGGCAGAAACACAAGGGCAACAGGTGAACACAATGAGACAATTAGACACACCAGGGAAACTAACGACAGGGAGGAGGACCAGACAAAAACACAAGGAGGAAGACAAAACACAGAATGAACAGACTTACAAAACCCATAACCAGACAGACAACACTAAAACCGTGATATAAACCTAGGAGTGTGACAGAAGAGTCAGGGGGCCGGGCCCGAGGGCGAAGACTCCGGCACTCAGGGGGCCGGGCTCAAGGGCGAAGACCGCGGCTCTCAGGGGGCCGGGCTCGAGGGCGAAGACCAGACAGCTCCGGAGGCCGGGCAGGACCCGGTGTCGGCCGAACAGGAACCGGAGTCAGTGGGACAGGCTTCGGCAGGATCCCCCACGGAAGAGGACCAGGAGTTGGCAGGACCCCCGGCGAGATAGGTGATGGCGGGGCCTCCAACGGAACAGGACAAGGGGTTGGCAGGACCCCCGGCAGAAGAGTTGTTGGCGGGACCCCCAGAGGAACAGGACATAGGATTGGCAGGACCCCCGGCAGGAGAGTAGTCGGCGGAACCTCCAACAGGACTGGACATGGAGCTGGCAGGACCCCCAGTGGAACCTCCAACGGCACAGGACATAGGGTTGGCAGGACCCCCGGCAGAAGAGTAGTCGGCGGGACCTCCAACGGCACAGGACATAGGGTTGGCAGGACCCCCGGCAGAAGAGTAGTCGGCGGGACCCCCAACGGGACAGGACATAGGGTTGGCAGGACCCTCGGCAGAAGAGTAGTCGGCGGGATCTCCAACGGGACAGGACATAGGGTTGGCAGGACCCCCGGCAGGAGAGTAGTCGGCGGGGCCTCCAACGGGACAGGACATGGAGTTTGCAAGACCCCCGGCGGGAGAGCAGTCGGCGGGGCCTCCAACGGGACAGGACATGGAGTTGGCAGGACCCCCAGCGGAACCTCCAACGGCACTTGAGTGGGGACAAGAGAAGGGACTCGAGTAGGGACTGGAGAGGGGACTTGAGATGGAACTCGAGAGGGAACTTGAGAGGAGACTGGAGAGGTGACTTGAGATGGCCGGTACGCCGACAGGACTCGGGGAGCTGGCGTCGGCTGGAGAGCCAACAGGAGACGAGGGGCTGGAGTCGGCCGGTACGCCGACAGGACACGAGGAGCTGGCGTCGGCCGGAGAGCCGACAGGAGACGAGGGGCTGGAGTCGGCCGGTACACCGACAGGACACGGGGAGCTGGCGTCGGCCGGAGAGCCAACAGGAGACGAGGGGCTGGAGTCGGCCGGTACACCGACAGGACACGGGGAGCTGGCGTCGGCAGGAGAGCCAGTACTGGAGCCGAAACTGGAGTCAGGACCATGGCTACTGGGGCCGGTACTGAAGCCGGAACCATAGCTGCTGGGGCCAGGACTGGGGCTGGAACCATGGCTTTGCATCTTCCAGAGACCTTTTGGAGGCTCCGTGGACCTCCAAACGCCAGACGGGTTCCTGAGAAAAGGTCTGAGGCTGGAACTGGAGCCGCTGGAACTGGAACAGAGGCCTGGACCATGGCTGTGTGGGCCAGGTAATCGAGCAAGGAAACATAGCGCTGCGGGCCGGTACTGGTGCATGGATCCATGGCTGTGGAACCCGGAACTGAAGCCGGGATCATGGCTGTTGGAGCACGGGCTGGAATCCTGGCCCTGCGTCTCCTACAGGCTTTTTGGAGACTCCGTGGACCTCCTTCAGGACAGTAGTCGGATCCCAGGAAAGGGTTAGAAGCTTGTGACAAGTCTTCAGGGCTACTTGTAAAAGTTTGTAGCCACTCAGGCAACAAGCTCCTGAGCCAGGGCTTGCGAGCAACCTCCCGGCGTGCCTCCTTCAAAGCAGCCTCTTTACCCCGTCTAGATGAGGCGTTCTTCCAGGTGTAAAAAATGTACTCCAGAGAGTACCCAAGACATTCCGCCTGTGGGGCCAAAACATTAAAATCTGCTGAGTCCAAATTTGGTCGGTTCATTCTGTTACGATTGGGTGAAGCAGGTAGGACTCAAATGCAGAATTTAACGAGAAGCTAGCTTTATTAAATAATAAAAGCTGTGGCAAAAAAGGCAGTATCCAAAGTATCCAAAACAAACGAGCAGCACAAGGAACACAGACTGTGGAATAACATGGAGGGGAAACAATGAACCAACATGGAACACAGGGGAAGACTAGACTAAATACACAGAAGGGTAATCACAGGACAAGACACAGCTGGGCAGGGGAGGCAGAAACACAAGGGCAACAGGTGAACACAATGAGACAATCAGACACACCAGGGAAACTAACGACAGGGAGGAGTACAGGGGGTAGCTTGGAGTTGCTATAGCAACTCCAACAATTGGCCTAGCAACGGCTTAGCAACCCCATTGTTTTGTTATGAAAATGTATATATATTTATACACAGGGGTCGTTGCAAGTTAAAGCGCAAACTGTTACTTGGCTAATGTTGTTATAATTCTCAGTATTTGAACACAGATCGAAAATGGAAAGATTTCTCACAAGTCAGCGTAAACGACCGCGATCTCCAACGGAGTTCAGCCGGGCAAACCTGCTATCCGTGTGTGTGTGTGTGTGTGTGTGTGTGTTTGTGTGTGTGCGTCTGTCTGTTTGCGGTGTGGTGATGAGGTTAAATGCCAGTTGAAACAGTGAACGATCGCTATTGTGTACTTGTACGCTTAGGGTGTAATGGTAGGCCTATTATACAAACATATTGTAGGAGCACAGAAACAGTGTTCAAATTCTGCTTTTACAAACTTATTTTGGTTGTGCTTACCTTGCAAAGTAATGTTATAAGTGTCAAAGGAATGTTTTAATGTAAATATTAATGATAATATTGTAGCGTGTCCAAGTTAATAGTTGTCAGTTATCAGATGTGCACAGTTTAGTACATTTGTAAAGTTATTTAGGCAATGTTGTTTGTGGGAGTTAGGGAG
>NW_022990591.1:242500-255000 GCF_902827175.1 Gymnodraco acuticeps | reverse complement strand
ATATTTAGTCAGTATTTTGGGATATTCTGAGATATTTAGTCAGTATTTAGGGATATTCTGAGATATTTAGTCAGTATTTTGGGATATTCTGAGATATTTAGTCAGTATTTTGGGATATTCTGAGATATTTAGTCAGTATTTTGGGATATTCTGAGATATTTAGTCAGTATTTTGGGATATTAATAGAATAGAATTGGGAGGGATGAAACCCTCTGTAATGGTCACACATGCAGAGTGAAATGTGAACCAGGAGTCTAGTACTAGGAGCAGTGGGCAGCTATTGTACAGCGCCGGGGAGCAATGGGAGTGAGGGGGGAAGGGGGGTGTCCGGTGCCTTGCTCAAGGGCACCACGGCAGGGCAGGAGGTGAACTGGGACCTCTCCAAGTAGCAGTCCACACTCTGTATTTAGGTCTGGTCGGGGACTTGAACCGGGGACCCTACGGCTCACAGTCCAAGCCCCGACTGACTGAGCCACTGCATTGGCAGAGTCTCTTTTAGTGTACATGACACTATGCCAATGGACCACTTAAACACTGTTGCATCAACAGTCAGTACTTTGAGATACTTCGATCTCTCAGGCAAAAAGCACTTTCTTTCAAGATAAGATCCAATCTTCCTATTCCAATCCTAAAAAACTATTTTCCATCTTCTCCACCCTCTTGGACCCTCCAAAGCTCCTCCCTCCTCCTCCCTTCTGTCAAGCGACTTTGTTACCCACTTTGAAAAAAAGGTTGATGATATTCGCTCTTCTTTTTCTGACTCACCTTTACTCACCGCTGGGTCACCAGACCCTCCTTCCACCAACACACTGACCTCCTTTTCCCCTCTCTCTCCAAGTGAGGTTCTTACCCTCATTACCTCTGCCCGCCCTACCACCTGTCCTCTGGACCCTATCCCTTCAAACCTCCTTCAGACTATCGCTCCTGATATTCTACCGTTTCTCACCCATTTCATCAACACTTCTCTAACTTCTGGTCACTTTCCAAACAGTCTCAAGGAGGCAAGAGTAAACCCTCTCCTAAAGAAACCCACTCTCAACCCGTCTGATGTTATAAACTACAGGCCTGTCTCTCTCCTCCCGTTCCTGTCTAAATCACTTGAACGCGCTGTCTTTAAACAACTCTCCTGTTATCTCCATCAGAACAACCTTCTGGATCCGCACCAGTCTGGTTTCAAGGCAGGTCACTCCACAGAAACTGCTCTCATTGCTGTCACGGAGGAACTGCACACTGCCAAAACTGCATCCCTCTCCTCTGTCATCATCCTGTTGGACCTGTCTGCTGCATTCGACACGGTGAATCATCAGATCCTCCTTCGCACTCTCCAAGAACTTGGAGTTTCAGGCTCTGCACTTTCCCTCCTCACCTCATACCTGAAAGACCGTACCTACAGGGTGACTTGGAGAGGGTCTGAGTCCGACCCTTGTCAATTAACTACAGGGGTCCCTCAGGGCTCTGTTCTTGGTCCCCTCCTCTTCTCCCTGTACACAAACTCACTCGGATCAGTCATTAGCCCGCATGGTTTTTCTTACCACTGCTACGCTGACGACACCCAATTAATTCTGTCCTTTCCCCGCTCAGAGACCCAGGTCGTCGCACGCATCTCTGCTTGTCTAGCTGACATCTCTCAGTGGATGTCTGCTCACCACCTCAAGCTCAACCTTGACAAGACTGAGCTGCTCTTCCTTCCGGGAAAAGATTGTCCCACTCTTGACCTAACAATCAACATCGGCACCTCAGTTGTTTCCCCGACTCAGACTGCAAGGAATCTGGGTGTGACCCTAGATAACAACCTGTCCTTCACTGCAAACATCGCTGCTACAACCCGCTGCTGCAGATACACGCTTTACAACATCAGGAAGATACGTCCCCAGCTGACACAGAAAGCGACTCAGGTTCTGGTCCAGGCTCTCGTCATCTCACGCCTAGACTACTGCAACTCCCTCCTGGCTGGTCTACCTGCATGTGCCATCCGACCTCTGCAGCTCACCCAGAATGCAGCGGCTCGTCTGGTTTTCAACCTTCCTAAATTCTCCCACACCACTCCGCTCCTCCGCTCCCTTCACTGGCTTCCGGTAACTGCTAGAATCCACTTCAAGACACTGGTACTTGCTTACCATGCTGCGAATGGATCTGGCCCTTCCTACATCCAGGACATGGTTAAACCGTACACCCCAGCGCGTGCACTACGCTCTGCATCAGCCAAACGACTCGCTGCACCCTCGCTGCGAGGGGGACCCAAGTTCTCATCGGCGAAAACACGTGGGTTTGCTGTCCTGGCTCCAAGATGGTGGAATGAGCTCCCCATTGACATCAGGACGGCAGATAGCTTGCACATCTTCCGGCGCAAACTGAAAACTCATCTCTTTCGACTCCACTTCGAGCGATAGAACTATTAACAAAGCACTTTTATACTAATAAAGGACTGGCTTACCTAAAGCCAGTTGAGTAGCACTTGAAATGTTTAGCTCTATGAAACCTGATGTACTTTATGATTCTGTTTTCTTCAAGGTTGTGTCTTCCTGGTCGAATGTACTTATTGTAAGTCGCTTTGGATAAAAGCGTCAGCTAAATGCAATGTAATGTAATGTAATGTAATGTAATGTAATGTAATATTAAGTCCTAATTTTATAAAGACTGAGCCATGTTTATCTATACGTGCTTTGCTATATTATCTTGTTTCAACAGTTACCGTATCATTCTATTTTAATTTCTTTAATTCTCCTTTCTTATAAATAACATGTAGTGTTTTGGATCTTGTTGTATTTTTCATTTTATTTTTAATTATTCATTCTCTTTTCCACTTTAAAAATATTTAAAGCATTATATTATAAAGTCTGAACACTCTTCTGCTTCTGTGACAAAATCATTTCCCAAAGTGGGATCAATAAAGTATCTATCTATCTATCTATCTATCTATCTATCTATCTATCTATCTATCTATCTATCTATCTATCTATCTATCGATCGATGGATCTATCTATCTATCTATCTATCTATCGATCGATCGATCTATCTATCTATCTATCTATCGATCTATCGATCTATCTATCGATCTATCTATCGATCTATCTATCGATCTATCTATCTATCTATCTATCTATCTATCGATCTATCTATCTATCGATCTATCTATCGATCTATCTATCTATCTATCTATCTATCTATCTATCCATCCATCGATCTATCTATCCATCCATCGATCTATCTATCTATCGATTGATGGATCTATCTATCTATCTATCTATCTATCGATGGATCTATCTATCTATCTATCTATCTATCTATCTATCGATCTATCTATTGATCTATCTATCCATCTATCGATCGATCTATCTATCGATCTATCTATCGATCTATCGATCGATCTATCTATCGATCTATCTATCGATCTATCTATCTATCGATCTATCTATCGATCTATCTATCTATCTATCGATCTATATATCTATCTATCGATCCATCTATCTATCTATCTATCTATCGATCGATGGATCTATCTATCTATCTATCTATCTATCGATCTATCTATCTATCTATCGATCTATCTATTGATCTATCTATCGATCTATCTATCTATCTATCGATCTATATATCTATCTATCGATCCATCTATCTATCTATCTATCTATCGATCGATGGATCTATCTATCAATCTATCTATCTATCTATCGATCTATCTATATATCTATCTATCGATCCATCTATCTATCTATCTATCTATCTATCTATCGATCGATGGATCTATATATCTATCTATCAATCTATCTATCGATCTATCTATCTATCTATCGATCTATCTATCGATCTATCTATCGATCTATCTATCTATCTATCGATCTATCTATCTATCCATCTATCTATCTATCTATCTATCTATCTATCTATCGATCTATCTATCGATCTATCTATCTATCTATCGATCTATATATCTATCTATCGATCCATCTATCTATCTATCTATCTATCTATCTATCTATCGATCGATGGATCTATCTATCTATCTATCTATCTATCGATCTATCTATATATCTATCTATCGATCCATCTATCTATCTATCGATCGATGGATCTATCTATCTATCTATCTATCTATCTATCGATCTATCTATCTATCTATCGATCTATCTATCGATCTATCTATCTATCTATCGATCTATCTATATATCTATCGATCCATCTATCTATCTATCTATCGATCGATGGATCTATCTATCTATCTATCGATCTATCTATCTATCTATCAATCTATCTATCTAGCTATCGATCTATCTATCGATCTATATATCTATCTATCAATCCATCTATCTATCTATCTATCTATCTATCGATCGATGGATCTATCTATCTATCTATCTATCTATCGATCTATATATCTATCTATCTATCGATCTATATATCTATCTATCGATCCATCTATCTATCTATCTATCTATCTATCGATCGATGGATCTATCTATCTATCTATCTATCGATCTATCTATCTATCTATCGATCTATCTATCGATCGATCTATCTATCTATCTATCGATCTATATATCTATCTATCGATCCATCTATATATCTATCTATCTATCAATCGATGGATCTATCTATCGATCCATCTATCTATCTATCTATCGATCGATGGATCTATATATCTATCTATCGATCTATCTATCGATCTATCTATCTATCTATCGATCTATCTATCGATCTATCTATCGATCTATCTATCGATCTATCTATCTATCTATCGATCTATATATCTATCTATCGATCCATCTATATATCTATCTATCTATCAATCGATGGATCTATCTATCGATCCATCTATCTATCTATCTATCGATCGATGGATCTATATATCTATCTATCGATCTATCTATCGATCTATCTATCTATCTATCGATCTATCTATCGATCTATCTATCGATCTATCTATCGATCTATCTATCTATCTATCTATCGATCTATATATCTATCTATCGATCTATATATCGATCTATCGATCTATCTATCGATCTATCTATCGATCTATTTAAATAGTTATTATTTTTATTTTACCTCGTGTAAATCTGTACTGTCCTGTTGCTGCTTTAAACTCCTGAATTTTAATTAAATAAAGGTCCATCTGATCTCATGAATCTGGAACAGCTGTTTGTTTTTCTTCTGCAGTATTTAAATCGTTGGCGCCCTCTGGTGGCGTATTACACTCTGACTGCTGTGTTTGACTGTATGTATATATATGTGTGTGTAATAGTATGTATATGTGTATATATGTATGTGTGTATGTATATGGGTATATGTATGTGTATATCTATACCCATAAACATACACACATTATTAATCTGGTTTACTTGTTGATTGACATATATACATATACAGTATATGCAGGGCCGCCCCTGGCCAACTTGGGGCCCCAAGCAACATTGTGAGATGAGGCCCCCCCCCCCCCCCCCCCCAACCGACAGGAGTGAAAAATGTTTTTTTGGAAACAAAGTAGGCTACTTTGAAAATATAGTTCCTGTTTATTATTATTATCAACAGTTACTTTTTTATACAGTGAGGTAAATGGTAAATGTGCATGTATGTCGTTCAGTATGCGTTTACAGGTACGTCTGCATTTCCAGCCAAATACTAGCCTCAAAAAGATTAGAATATGATTAATGCAAATAAACTACTTCTACTAATAATAATAATAATAATAATAATAATCATAATCAATTCAATAATATAAATACTATATTATTTTATTATAATAGTTGTAATATAGTCAAGACAAAACATGCTTATGACATGCTCAAAAACTGATATTTCTTAAATCTGTATTCTAGTTCCCTCTGTCAGCAATGCATCAACAACTACACACACATTGCTATCAGTACTTCTCTGTGTTGTGGTTGACATGATGATGACTGTTAGGAGTTAAGGGGAGAGGCTGAGCGTCACCATGATGATGACTGTTAGGAGTTAAGGGGAGAGGCTGAGCGTCACCATGATGATGACTGTTAGGAGTTAAGGGGAGAGGCTGAGCGTCACCATGATGATGACTGTTAGGAGTTAAGGGGAGAGGCTGAGCGTCACCATGATGATGACTGTTAGGAGTTAAAGGGAGAGGCTGAGCGTCACCATGATGATGACTGTTAGGAGTTAAGGGGAGAGGCTGAGCGTCACCATGATGATGACTGTTAGGAGTTAAGGGGAGAGGCTGAGCGTCACCATGATGATGACTGTTAGGAGTTAAGGGGAGAGGCTGAGCGTCACCATGATGATGACTGTTAGGAGTTAAGGGGAGAGGCTGAGCGTCACCATGATGATGACTGTTAGGAGTTAAGGGGAGAGGCTGAGCGTCACCATGATGATGACTGTTAGGAGTTAAGGAGAGAGGCTGAGCATCACCATGATGATGACTGTTAGGAGTTAAGGGGAGAGGCTGAGCGTCACCATGATGATGACTGTTAGGGGTTAAGGGGAGAGGCTGAGCGTCACCATGATGATGACTGTTAGGAGTTAAGGGGAGAGGCTGAGCAGCACCATGATGATGACTGTTAGGAGTTAAGGGGGAGGAGGCCTGAGCGTCACCATGATGATGACTGTTAGGAGTTAAGGGGAGAGGCTGAGCATCACCATGATGATGACTGTTAGGAGTTAAGGGGAGAGGCTGAGCGTCACCATGATGATGACTGTTAGGAGTTAAGGGGAGAGGCTGAGCGTCACCATGATGATGACTGTTAGGAGTTAAGGGGAGAGGCTGAGCGTCACCATGATGATGACTGTTAGGAGTTAAGGGGAGAGGCTGAGCGTCACCATGATGATGACTGTTAGGAGTTAAGGGGAGAGGCTGAGCGTCACCATGATGATGACTGTTAGGAGTTAAGGGGAGAGGCTGAGCGTCACCATGATGATGACTGTTAGGAGTTAAGGGGAGAGGCTGAGCGTCACCATGATGATGACTGTTAGGAGTTAAGGGGAGAGGCTGAGCGTCACCATGATGATGACTGTTAGGAGTTAAGGGGAGAGGCTGAGCGTCACCATGATGATGACTGTTAGGAGTTAAGGGCAGAGGCTGAGCGTCACCATGATGATGACTGTTAGGAGTTAAGGGGAGAGGCTGAGCATCACCATGATGATGACTGTTAGGAGTTAAGGGGAGAGGCTGAGCGTCACCATGATGATGGCTGTTAGGAGTTAAGGGGAGAGGCTGAGCGTCACCATGATGATGGCTGTTAGGAGTTAAGGGGAGAGGCTGAGCGTCTCCATGATGATGACTGTTAGGAGTTAAGGGGAGAGGCTGAGCGTCACCATGATGATGACTGTTAGGAGTTAAAGGGAGAGGCTGAGCCTCACCATGATGATGACTGTTAGGAGTTAAGGGGAGAGGCTGAGCGTCACCATGAGGATGACTGTTAGGAGTTAAAGGGAGAGGCTGAGCGTCACCATGATGATGACTGTTAGGAGTTAAGGGGAGAGGCTGAGCCTCACCATGATGATGACTGTTAGGAGTTAAGGGGAGAGGCTGAGCGTCACCATGAGGATGACTGTTAGGAGTTAAAGGGAGAGGCTGAGCGTCACCATGATGATGACTGTTAGGAGTTAAGGGGAGAGGCTGAGCGTCACCATGATGATGACTGTTAGGAGTTAAGGGGAGAGGCTGAGCGTCACCATGATGATGGCTGTTAGGAGTTAAGGGGAGAGGCTGAGCGTCACCATGATGATGACTGTTAGGAGTTAAAGGGAGAGGCTGAGCGTCACCATGATGATGACTGTTAGGAGTTAAGGGGAGAGGCTGAGCGTCACCATGATGATGACTGTTAGGAGTTAAGGAGAGAGGCTGAGCGTCACCATGATGATGACTGTTAGGAGTTAAGGGGAGAGGCTGAGCGTCACCATGATGATGACTGTTAGGAGTTAAGGGGAGAGGCTGAGCGTCACCATGATGATGACTGTTAGGAGTTAAGGGGAGAGGCTGAGCGATCATGACTGCTAGGAGTTAAGGGGGAGAGGCTGAGCTCACCATGAATGAATGTTAGGAGTTAAGGGGAGAGGCTGAGCGTCACCATGATGATGACTGTTAGGAGTTAAGGGGAGAGGCTGAGCGTCACCATGATGATGACTGTTAGGAGTTAAGGGGAGAGGCTGAGCGTCACCATGATGATGACTGTTAGGAGTTAAGGAGAGAGGCTGAGCGTCACCATGATGATGACTGTTAGGAGTTAAGGGGAGAGGCTGAGCGTCACCATGATGATGACTGTTAGGAGTTAAGGGGAGAGGCTGAGCGTCACCATGATGATGACTGTTAGGAGTTAAGGGGAGAGGCTGAGCGTCACCATGATGATGACTGTTAGGAGTTAAGGGGAGAGGCTGAGCGTCACCATGATGATGACTGTTAGGAGTTAAGGGGAGAGGCTGAGCGTCACCATGATGATGACTGTTAGGAGTTAAGGGGAGAGGCTGAGCGTCACCATGATGATGACTGTTAGGAGTTAAGGGGAGAGGCTGAGCGTCACCATGATGATGACTGTTAGGAGTTAAGGGGAGAGGCTGAGCGTCACCATGATGATGACTGTTAGGAGTTAAGGGGAGAGGCTGAGGGTCACCATGAAATGTGCAAATTGACATAAAAATGAATAAGGGGGGAAAAAATGCTCCATGTTTTTTAGGCTGTAAACTTTAACTGTTATGTAAGCCAACTAGACAGACAGTTTATCACTCCTCCTCCTGTACATCAGCAGATAACAGGCATCACATACTTGAATGAATGTTAAATAAAGAATGCTGGAAATAACTGCATCTCCATTAGCCTGTATGCTCTGCAGAGACTGCCTTCTTCATGTCGTGAATTGCAGCTGATGTTTTAATGGCAATTGGCAATTTGACTTATACAACATTCACAAGTTGTACATTTGACTCATACAATAACCCACCTTCGAGTGATGCTCTAGTTTCTTCATGTTTTATTTTTTTTCTCTCTTGCTTGCGCCGGACTGAAACTGTCTTTTCACCGACATCTCTTCACCTGCACTAGTGGCCGTATCAAAGCCGTGATTGGTCAGATGTTGATTCATTGCAACGGTGTCGGGTTACAGATGTGCTCCCCTTGTCACCTCTCACTTTCACTCTCGCGCGGGGTGCGCGGAGAACTGCGCACAGCAGCTGAGGCCCTCTGGGCGGGGCCCCCCGCGCAAGGCGGGGCCCCATGCAGCCTGCGTGATTGGCCTGTAGGGAGGGGCGGCCCTGAGTATATGTATCGATGTATGTGTGTATGTGTGTGTATGTATAAATGTGTATGTGTGTATGTCAATCAACAAGTAAAGCAGATTAACAATAAAAATAACAATAATAATAATAATGATAATTAATGATATTTATTTATAGATTATAAATAAATCATTTAGTCCACACAGCAGCGTGCGTTGACGCTTGGAGGTGGGCGTATCTGAAGCTTGGGGATTTTTTGCGAGCAACACGACCAACAACCAATCACATGAATCTCCCGCCCCCGACATACAAAGCAATAGCAATGTTAAAACGAAGTAAACTGGATATAAAATCCCCAAACAGGCGAAAACCTACCAGTTTCACCCACAGTCTCTGCCACCTCCCTCCATGCCTCGCTCCTCCGGTTTGTATCCCGGTAGATGAACAGAGACTGATCATACAGCACCGGGTGATTCACTACCGCTACAATCAATTTCCCCTCAATTTTTTTGAATATGAGGAAATGACCGCGTAGTCTCTCCCAGCATACACGCGGTTTGATTGGCTATGCGATTGTACTGGCAGATTTGAATAAACGGGATTTCTATCTCATTGGCTGACGCCTCCGTCGAGGCGTCAAAAGTTGAACATTGCTCAACTTTTGACGCCAGCTACGCCAGCAACGCTCCACGTCTCTTCCCAAAATGCATTTCGGCTAAAAGTGACGTCACCCCATTCAAAGTGAATGGGCAGAAGCGTTGGAAGCTTCAACGCACGCCGCTGTGTGGACGGGCCGTGAGGGGGTGAGATTAAATAAATTATACTTCTTCTCACTCCTTTTCTAACACTAGATGTGGGACTGTTTATGTTGCTAATGCTTTTGTTGTTGTTGTCACTTTGTCTTGTTTTCTCTTACATGACTATGCACTGCAACATTTTTTTTTTGTAATTATTTATTTTACTTGTTCGAAATAAATGTATCAATCAATCAAATAAATCTGCCGGTTTTAAATCTTTGGTGCCCTCTGGTGGTGTGAAGCCGGTATTACACCATGTCTGTACTGCAGTTAATATTTATATTTATATATACTTTTTTTTTGTATTTATATTTATTTGAGACGTTTCGTCTTACTTATGTATTTATTTAAATTGTTATTAATTAATTTTAAACTCCTCCATTTTAATTAAATAAAGGTCCATCTTATCTCATTAATCTGGAACAGCTGTTTGTTTTTCTTCTGCAGTTTTTAAATCTTTGGCGCCCTCTGGTGGTGTGAAGCAGGTATTACACTCTTACTGTACTGTAGTCAATATATTTATATATAAATTGATATTTTGTATATATTTATATGTGCTATATTGTCAACATAACAAAACTCTATATGACATCAGTTTTTTATGTAATGTGAACACACTTATTACACATTCCTCTGTGTATGTTGCACATGTCTGTTCAATCCAATTGTCTATTTTAAACTCAGATGTACTGCACATGTTTTATTTTTAAAATGAGTTCTGAATTATATTGTGTATTTATATTTATTTTAGACGTTTCCTCTTATTTTTCTATATATTTATTTATTATTATTATTTATTTATTTTTATTCATTTATTATTTCTAAATATTTCTAGGCTCCTGGTTTGAAATGATACTTCATTATTTGGACAAAATAGCAGAATTATTTAACACATAAACACGTATTTAGGAGTGAAAATGCTCATTTCTGCAGGGTAAAGAAGAGTTTCACTGACCTGCTGTTACCCTGCAGATTAAATAACATATTTTATTATCTGGTTTTAGTTTCTCTCGTGCAGCAAGTTGTTTATTTACCTGGCAGGTCACGTGTTGCATTTTTTGTTGTAAACGCAGCAGCAGGTTTCCATCACATCGCCTTTAAGGATCTTTTTATCACAGCTGCTCGTTTCCCACCGCTGAACACGCGGAGGAACACACGCAGCAGCTGAGAACACAACTTATTATAACGCGGAGATTTTGGGATGCATCGTACATTTTAAGAGATTGAAAAAATGCGTGTGTGTGTGTTTTTTGGGAGAGTGAGCATGTGTCCGTGTGTGTGTGTGAGTGTGTGTGTGTGTGTGTGTATGTGTTTTTGGGAGAGTGAGCATGTGTGTGTTTGTGTGTGTGTTTGGGAGAGTGTGTGTGTGTGTGTCTGTTTGGGAGAGTGTGTGTGTATGTGTGTGTTTGGGAGAGTATGTGTGTGTGTCTGTTTGGGAGAGTGTGTGTGTGAGTGTCTGTTTGGGAGTGTGTGTGTGCCTGTGTGTGTGTCTGTTTGGGAGAGTGTGTGTGTGCCTGTGTGTGTGTCTGTTTGGGAGAGTGTGTGTGTATGTGTGTGTTTGGGAGAGTGTGTGTGTGTGTGTGTGTGTGTGTGTGTGTTTGGGAGAGTGTGTGTGTATGTGTGTGTGTGTGTGTGTCTGTTTGGAAGAGTGTGTGTGTGAGTGTCTGTTTGGGAGTGTGTGTGTGCCTGTGTGTGTGTCTGTTTGGGAGAGTGTGTGTGTGTCTGTTTGGGAGAGTGTGTGTGTGTCTGTGTGTGTGTCTGTTTGGGAGAGTGAGTGTGTGTGTGTGCGCCTGTGTGTGTCTGTTTGGCAGAGTGTGTGTGTGTGCCTGTGTGTGTGTCTGTTTGGGAGAGTGTGTGTGTGTGCGCCTGTGTGTGTGTGTGTGTGTCTGTTTGGGAAAGTGTGTGTGTGTGTATGTTTGCGCTTGGGAGAGAGTGTGTCAGTGTGTGTCAGTGTGTGTGTGTTTTTGGGAGAGTGTGTGTAAGGGAAACCTCTGTGTAGCAGCTATGCAGTGGGAGTCACCGACTCAGGAGGAGCTTTGATGTCAAACACTGATGGTTTATTTGGAGCTTCGGCCGGAGGATTCACATCACAAGTCCAAGAGCCACGATCTGACTGCCCGGTAGAGTTGCCACGTCAATTCTGAAGAACTCTACCTCCGACCTGTGTGTTTAGCTAGTTCCGAGAGCATCATCAACACGCTGCATAACAAGATAGAATGATAACACCTCTATCAGCTGATCAGGCAGGCACATAGAATCATAACACCTCTATCAGCTGATCAGGCAGGCACATAGAATCATAACACCTCTATCAGCTGATCAGGCAGGCACATAGAACCATAACACCTCTATCAGCTGATCAGACAGGAACATAGAACCATAACCCCTCTATCAGCTGATCCAACAGACAGGAACATAGAACCATAACACCTCTATCAGCTGATCAGGCAGGCACATAGAACCATAACACCTCTATCAGCTGATCAGGCAGGAACATAGAACCATAACACCTCTATCAGCTGA
>NW_022990591.1:140000-237500 GCF_902827175.1 Gymnodraco acuticeps | reverse complement strand
GCACCTAGTTAGGATGCCACCTGGGCGCCTCCCTAGGGAGGTGTTCCAGGCACGTCCAGCTGGGAAGAGACCAAGGGGTAGACCTAGGACCAGGTGGAGGGATTATATCTCTTCGCTGGCCTGGGAGCGCCTTGGGATCCCCCAGTCAGAGCTGGTTGATGTCGCCAGGGAAAAGAAAGTTTGGGGCTCTCTGCTGGAACTGCTACCCCCGCGACCCGACCACGGATAAGCGGAAGAAGATGGATGGATGGATGGATGGACAACTAACACAAAGCATCTATACAAAAACACAGCTAAACTAAAGGCAAGTCACAACATCCTAAGCTACTCTAAACACTAACTAAACTACTCTAGACACTACTCGCACACAATATCACACGGAGATGGGCACACAGGTTTAACCACAGTTCTAAGGAGCAACTAGCGAGAGGCGTCTGTCCCACATCACAGAGCCTCCAGAGTGAGGATTGTCCCCAGGCTTTGAAGTCATCTCCAGCAGGTGCACGCCGGCTGTGCGCTGCGATTGGAGTGCGTCGGGCCCGGCGTGCTCCAATCACAATCCTCCGGGGGCGGACCAGGAGATGGTAGCCAATGACGTCAAGGCAATCGCACAGCTCATTTACATACCACACAGATTAACACAATAAAGACGACCCGGAAGGCAGCAGCCGTAACACTCCCCCCCATAAGACACAAACCCACAGGCTTTGTGAACCTAAGCACACTAACGAAACTCCTAATAACACACACTAACATCACAACCTCAACCTGGACAAAGCATCGGCCAACACATTCTCTGAGCCCTGTTTAAGACGGATGTCTTATGTGGTAGTCCCGCCCGATCAGAGCCCATCGCATGAGACACTGACCGTGCTTGTGCACGCTGGGGCAGACTACGTAGGGATCGTAACAAAGGAACACGACTATGATTGGCCAGAGGCTGAGTCCTACATAGATCTCAACGTGCTGTAGAGCTAACACCAAAACTAGGATGAGTATCTGATATATTAGCAGACACTCTCGGGTTACTGAGAGAGTCGGAAAGTCGAGAGGCTTGTCTGAGCTGGCGTGTTGCGCTGGTCTCGCGACGTCCTCATGAGGAGGGGAAGCCACCATTTCTGGCTTTCCCTCGGGCACAGCTTCATCTGAAAGCACCGGCACGATCAAAGAATCAGACAATGGGACATCATAATCACTTTTACTCGCCTGTGCACGTGTATGTGTAACCAGGCCAATGCCTCTTGGCGGGGACATGTTCTGCCGCTGTTCTTGACGCTTCAGAGCCACACAGTTGGCGATGACATGTCCAGGTTAGTAGAAGTAGAAACACTCTCTCTCTTCTCTGTTCACATTAGTCACATCTAACGGCTGAGTAAACGGGCCGGCTGGCACACGGCGGGACCTCTCAGTAGAAACAGGGGAAAACACAGATTTATGCGTAAGCACATATTCATCAGCTAACACAGCAGCAGCAGAGAGAGAGTTTACCTTTTGTTCATTCAAGTATACCACAATGCGATCAGGCAAACATCTCTTGAACTCCTCCAACATGATCAGTTCCCTCAGAGCAGCAAAATCCGCCGCTTTACATGAAGCAACCCACTTAGTGAACATCATTCCCTTTTCCCTGGCGAACTCCACATGAGTTTGATTGGGACCCTTCCTATGTATGCTAAACTTCTGCCGATAGGCTTCAGGAACTAACTCGTACACTCCGAGCTGCGCGCATCCGGCGCTTTTGAACATGCCGGAAGAAGCTTGCTACTTCCTTCCAATCCACCTGCTTTCAACGTAGTTAAAAATGTTTTGTTAGTGCCACTATTCCGTGAAACTGAAGTGGATGCGTACTTTGGCGCCTTTGAGCGCATTGCAGCTGCACTACGGTGGCCGGCTGAGGCCTGGGCTCTGTTAGTCCAGTGCAAACTTTATGGGAGAGCTCAGGAGGCGGTTGCTGCTCTTTCGCTAGAGGACAGTCTAAATTACGACTTAGTGAAGGGTGCCATACTTACGGCCCGTCCACACAGCGGCGTGCGTTGAAGCTTCCAACGCTTCTGCCCATTCACTTTGAATGGGGTGACGTCACTTTTAGCCGAAATGCATTTTGGGAAGCGACGTGGAGCGTTGCTGGCGTAGCTGGCGTCAAAAGTTGAGCAATGTTCAACTTTTGACGCCTCGACGGAGGCGTCAGCCAATGAAATCCCGTTTATTCAAATCTGCCAGTACAATCGCATAGCCAATCAAACCGCGTGTATGCTGGGAGAGATTACGCAGGTCATTTCCTCATATTCAAAAAAATTGAGGGGAAATTCATTGTAGCGGTAGAGAATCACCCGGTGCTGTATGATCAGTCTCTGTTCATCTACCGGGATACAAACCGGAGGAGCGAGGCATGGAGGGAGGAGGCAGAGACTGTGGGTGAAACTGGTAGGTTTTCGCCTGTTTGGGGATTTTATATCCAGTTTACTTCGTTTTAACATTGCTATTGCTTTGTATGTCGGGGGCGGGAGATTCATGTGATTGGTTGTTGGTCGTGTTGCTCGCAAAAAATCCCCAAGCTTCAGATACGCCCAGCTCCAAGCGTCAACGCACGCTGCTGTGTGGACGCTCCGTAACTCCAGCTGACGCATCCGGACTTCCTTGTCGATTTCGAGCTTTCTTATTTCCAACTGAAACTGCCGGTTCTGCTCCCTGTCCTTTGCCTCTAACTGGAGACGTGCGAGACGGACCTCTCCTCCCTTCCTCAGAGTCCAAACTGCCAGGAGACGGTGGATTGCAGCGAGGCGGCGTGAACGGTGCTTTAAACTGCCCTCACTGTCACCACCCTCTCCTTTAGCAAACGAAAACTCCGCCTCATGCCTCTGACTTAACATCTCTTCAGATAGGACATTGGACACAGGGAGCTCAGCTGGTGCAGCTCACCATCTCATCCACTACCAAAGCCTTCAACTCTTTTTTTAACAATTGCCTACTCACCACAAGACTGAAGTGCCGCGCTATCTCCTTCAAATCGTCCTTACGACACCGGTCCAGCTGCTCATAGGACGGACAGACTAAGAAAGACTCTAAATCGAAAGATGCCATATTCAGGTGAACTGCTCACAAACCTTACCAAATTGTTTTTTGCTATAAAACCCACTTATAACACCAGGAAAGTAGTTAGTATCCCGGACGAGTCCCCATGTATGTTACGTCCCCACTAGGGATGAGGAAGTGCAACACACACCAGTTGGAATTGGTATAATTATAAAGGGTTTATTTTAAATAGCAGAGGTAAACAAAATGGCAGGCATGTAGCCTGGAACAACACAAAGACCAAAAGAGCACAGGAACCAAACAAAAGGAGGACTCTAACAAAAGGAGTCTATTTGCATTCAAGGAAATAACACCATCACACCAAATAAGAAACTAGGGGCAGGGGCAGAGAGTGAATACACGTACTATACAGAGATGCTGTTTGGGAAACCAATGTGAGTTTGGAACATTGAACAATGTAAATCTATTCTAGTAGACCTCAACAATGGAATTATGATCAGTAGAAATGGCCATGACATGGGACCTTTAATGCAGTATTTTGAGTTATTAAGTCAGTACTTTGAGATAATAAGTTATTATTGGAGATACTTAATCCGTTTTTTGACATTTAAAGTCATTATATCATAATACTTAGTCATTATGTTGATATTTTAAATCAGTATTTGGGCCTCTAAGTCAACACACTCGGCCTCATGCATCCAAAACGAGCAAAACAACAAACAGTGAGGAAAAATTATCCTGAAAAACAGACTCGTATGCTATGTGTACTTACCTACTTAACTGTCTTTATTTTCTTATTCTAATATAACGAATGTCTTCTCTTTATTAATAATATATTAACAAGTTAGTTTATTCTGCGTGCCACTTGTGACGACCACGTGGGGTGCCGTCTGGTTGTGTGTGTGTTTTGTGTGTGATTGCAGGTTCCAGCTGCAGCTGTTTGATGAGGCTCACCTGCCGGATGAGCTACACCTGATTAAACCGGATAAAGGAGGAGCCCAGCCGGTTACGTGTCTCTCACTCCTCTGGGCTCTCTCTCTGCGCCAGCTTCGGGGACCTGATGCTGGTGTTTGTTGTGTTTAAACAAATAAACTATATTATTCTTACCTCTCGTCTCGCCTCCCTGCTTTATGTTACAGCCCACGAGCCGGGTTGTAACAGATGGGGGCTCGTTGCTTTGGACCCGGGAAGCGTGTGCAACTGCATGTCCGTTGTGGGGACGGATTTCTGCAGCTGCTGTTGTCGCTGGGTGCGGCTGGTTGTTTGGGAGTAGCGTTGCGGGGGTGAGTGTTTTGCAGTTCTAGTGCACGGAGATTGTATGGCAGCGAGTACGAGCACAGATCGTTAGTTACCGTGGTATCTGTCCCTGTTAGGTCTAGTACGGTCTTCCTTGGAGGTCGTAGGGGGGGCTGTTAGTGCTGTGTGAAAGTGGTTAGAGCTATTAGCTCGGGAGCACGCAGAGGCTGCAGGTGGAGTTGCCGGTTTGCTGGTCGCTTCGCCGAGCTTACGGTATTAAGTGCATAAGTACCCGCCATAACTAGCACCTGAAGACTAGCTAGTGGATCATCGCCGGAGCTGTATTAGATTAACATTAACATGCTTATTGTAGCTGTAAGTGCACTGCCTTGGCCTGTAGCAGCATCCTTGATGGAGCATATGTTTGGGCTGGACCTGTATTTTACAGGACAGGAGTGAGCAGAGGGTCGAGTTGTCGATTCTTGTTCAGTTTTCTGTGCCAATCTTGCTCACCCTCTCAGACTTTGAGTTGCGCGCGCTGCTAAAGAGACGCGCTACCATGGAAACCAAACAATGGTGTAGCTGTATTAAAGTCCGAGTGGAAACAGTCCTGAGTAAATCTGATTATGTCAGAAATCGGGAGAAATGCGGGAGAAATATGACCCCGGGAGGAAACCGGGAGAGGGCAATGAAATCGGGAGTCTCCCGCGAAAATCGGGAGGGTTGGCAAGTATGGTGCCCGGCCACATTGCGGTTTATATCAGCGAGCGTAAGGTGATAACTGCTGCAGAGGCTGCTGCTCTGACAGATGACTATGTGCTAACGCACAGGGGCGGTCGCGACTTCAGGGTCCAGGATGAAGGGGGAATGTATCGTGCATGAGGGATATGGGAAGAGAAAGCTAATCCGCACTGGGGTGAGCGTGAGATGCGAGGTCAGCCACAGGGTGATTCGGAAATCTGTCATTTCTGCAGGGAGAGAGGGCACTGGAAGGCTGACTGTCCCAAAGCTAAGGCTAAAAGGGGGAACTGTGTAGACCAGTTTAACTCTGCTGCTTGTGCTGTGTCTGTGGTGCAGTTACCTGTCATCTCTCCCTGTCATCAGATTGATGAGCCATGCGGGTGGAAGGACCCACCGTTTTCTGCATTTGTGTCAACCGGATACGTTTCATTGGTGGGAAGTGATATCAGCGTGCCGGTAAAGATTTTGAGAGACACTGCATCGTATGACTCGTACATTCTGAGCTCTGTGTTACCGTTTTCGGACAAATCTGGAACTGGGGATTTTGTCCAGATGCGAGGGATGGGAATGAATGTTGTGCCTGTTCCTCTGCATTCTGTTGTGCTTAACTCAGGTCTGGTGCAGGGTGAGGTCGCCATGGGGGTCCGTCCTGTAATGCCAATCGGTGGTGTGGATGTTATCCTGGGTAACGGCCTGGCTGGCAGCCGTGTGTGGGCTGAGGGTCCACCGCCTACCATGCAGTCATCTTCACCTACTGGGATTGTTAAGGCAGAGCAGTATGCCAAGTGCTCTCCTGCAGTGTTGGTGGCTTGTTCTGTGAGCCGTGCACAGGGGGAGTCTGAGCAGGGTGAAGAGGTCAGTGCGAGAGATTCTGTGGTTATTCCTGACTGGTTGTTGTCGGTATCCCGCAGTAAGTTGGTGATAGAGCAGAAAGCGGATGTCTCCCTCAGTCCGTTTTTTGAGGCGGTTCTCTCCACCCAGGATGGAAATGGTACCACCAGGGGTTGTCAGCTGCATGGGGGATTGCTGGTCAGAAAGTGGTGGTCACGTGGGAAAGGCTTCGTTGGTGGGCCAGTGTATCAGATTGTAGTTCCTGTCAGGTTTCGCGAGGAGGTCCTCAGAAAAGCGCATGGGCAGTCGGGACATCTGGGTGTCCGTAGAACATGTGGTTACATGTTGCGGTATTTCTTTTGGCCTGGGTTGAGGAGAGATGTGTCTCGGCATGTTGGATCATGTCACGCGTGTCGGACGGGTGGGCCAGTTCGGCAGCAACCTGGGGGTCAGGTCTTGGGTTTGTTGCCGGGGGCTAGGTTGCGGTTTCTGGGGGGACATTCCGGGTTCTTCCAGGTGCACGGTCAAGGGACTGGTCAGAGTGGTTTTCTGTCCGCGCCGGAATATCGGAGAAGAGCCAATTTGGGTAATTAACGGTGTTCTTAGGGCAGGGGTCGGCAACCCGCAGCCCACGGGCCGCATGCGGCCCTTTAAGCCCTCTGCTCTGGCTCCCTTGAGTTTAGACAAAAAATAAGAAGGAAATAAAATACAAGTATTTGTAGGACTATTTATATTTTGTTGCATGGTTGAAAATGTTTCGTATCTTGTATTTTGAGGTGATACTGTGACACATAAATAAAAAACAAAACGGTTTTAATTAGGTCAACTAAAATATGCGTCACATCCTGCTACGAGCGCCTTTTCTTGGAGGCGAATAACCTGACCCCCGGCTCGATGAGCGAACTATGGATAAATCAAAGAAAAGTACCGGAGGAACACAGGCAGGGGCGGAGCTTCCTACAGGTGATATAGGCGGTTGCCTAGAGCGCCACCCAGAGGGGGGCACCAAAAATTGCAACAAAAAATAAATAAAAATATTTTTTTTTTGTGTTTTTGCTTGGCGCAGTTTTGGCGCCCACCTCTATATCTGCAACCATTATTCTTACATAAAAAAAAAATTCTAACATAAGGGAAAATGAGCCAACAATCTAAAACGGTCGGTCTAACGGCCCGTCCACACAGCGGCGTGCGTTGAAGCTTCCAACGCTTCTGCCCATTCACTTTGAATGGGGTGACGTCACTTTTAGCCGAACTGCATCGTGGGAAGCGACGCGGAGCGTTGCTGGCGTGGCTCGCTGCAAAAGTTGAGCAATGTTCAAGTTTTGACGCCTCGGCAGAAGCGTCAGCCAATCGAATCATATGCCAGTACAAGCTCTAGCCAATCAAACCGCTGCTTGTGTGTCAGGGGCGGGAGATTCATGTGATTGGTTGTTGGTCGAGTGTCAGACACGCCCGCCGGCAAGCGTCAACGCACGCCGCTGTGTGGACGGGCCGTAAGAGCCTCGGCTTTAGGTGTTCACAGTCAGAACATGCTAGAGCGCTGTGCATCGGTCAAGTGTTTATAAAATTGAGCGTTGAGGAAAGAAAGACTAACGTTAGAGAACTATGACGAGGCAAAAGCCTTCCGGGGCGCAGTATAAAAACTGAAGAAGAAGAGAAACGTGCCAAGGTGAAAGGTATGCAATTTTGATTGTATTATCAACATTGGCGAATGGATCATGTAATCTCGCTAGTTAGCCAAGCCAACGTTAGCTAGCCAGCGTTTGTTATTGCCATTCAGTCGAAACTGTCATAAGGCTATTTTCGTTTTGTCATGAAATAGAAATATTAGTAATAATAATGTTAGTTTTGGTGTAGCGAGCTAGCCAGTGTGGTGGGATGTTAGTTAGTTGGTAACGTTAGCTAACGTTAAGTTTACCTCAAAAAGCACATTGACTATCCGAGTCAAACATTTGCCAAATTCAACCCTGTCATAATGTGCGCTATCGTTAGCTAACTAGCTCAGTGGTTCTCAACTCCAGTCCTGTTGAATGTTTTCGTTCCAACACACCTGATTCAACTGTTCTAATAAGATAGGCATAGCTCTTGATTAGTTGAATCAGACCCGTCAGGCTGTCCAAATGCTTACTAACTAAATAATAGCTACATTTAACAAATGGAAATTATTCAATGTTGATAATACACATTTTGTTATATCATTTTAGATTCACTTTTAAAATATCTGGGACCACCTGCTGCATCAGTTGACAAGGAACAGCCATGCAGCTCAGCTGTGCCGGCTTCCTCAGGTGAGTGCAATGTGTCAATAGATGTTCCTGATGATAAATAATTTAATGTGAAATCCAGTCAATATATTTGCTCTTGTGTGTTCTTTCTATATTTATAGACCTAGAACCACATGAATGTCAGAACAGCAAGCTGCTCATCCTGATGAGATGACCACTGATTCCACCCTGCCACTGACCACTGTGCCTGTTTGTTCTGGTGAGTACAATATGTCAATAGATGTTCCTGATGTGATGATAAATAATTGAATGTAAAAATGACTGTTGTGTCATTTCTAATCCAGCCAATATATTTGCTCTTGTGTGTTCTCTATATATGTAAAGGCCCAGAACCACTGCAAGGAACGTCAGACCAGCCTGATTGCACCACAGATTCCACCCATACACTCTTCTCAGGTGTGTGCCTGATGAATGTAAAGATGTTTAGCTATAAACCTAATTGTCCTCATGCTTTCAAATAATTGCTTTCTGTTTTTATTTACATTTTACACACTGGCCCAACTTGTGTGTGTGTGTGTGTGTGTGTGTGTGTGTGTGTGTGTGTGTGTGTGTGTGTGTGTGGTGTGTGTGGTGTGTGTGTGTGTGTGTGTGTGTGTGTGTGTGTGTGTGTGTGTGTGTGTGTGTGTGTGTGTGGTGTGTGTGTGTGTGTGTGTGTGTGTGTGTGGAGAGAGAGATGCAGCAAAGACAGACGATCCACTACCTGCTGACTGCCCTTCACATCTCAGACACAATGAGGACAGAGTTTGTTCGGAGAGGACCATATCAGATAACACCTGATTTCATTTTCCCAAGGAGAGATGATGGGAGAAGTTGCCACCACCAGTACTTCAGCAGGACCTTAGTAAATGGAGAAAGGATCAAAAGAAGTTGGGTGACATATTCAAAAAAGAACAGTCTTTTTTGTTAACTTTTCTCTCCAAAACAAATTCATTTAACAAATGCAGGACTGTCGGATTGGAAAAATGCAAGTGCTGCTTTGACCAGCCATGAAAATAGTCCGGAACACTTGAACAATTTGGCGTCATGGAAATAATTGGCAGTTCGATTAAAACAATAGACAAACAAGAGCAGGCCCTCCTTGAGGCAGAGAAGAGTCGGTGGAGAGCAGTGTTGACACGACTGGTTGCTATTGTACAGTCTCTGGCAGGGCGAAATATGGCATTGAGAGGAAAGACAGAAATACTCCACTCTCCTTCAAATGGAAACTTTTTGAAAGAGGTTGAGCTTTTGGCGCAGTTTGACCCAGTGATGAAAGACCACACTAACGAGATTAAAAGTCAAACATCCCACCACAGCTACTTGGGCAAAACCATTCAGAATGAGTTGATTGAATGCATCAGTGGAAAGATTCTATCTACAATAGTGCAAGAAATAAAGAAATGCAAGTACTTTTCCCTCAGTTTAGATTGCACCCCAGATGTTAGCCACACTGAACAGCTGTCAGTAGTCATCAGAATTGTGACACTGGAAGAAGACCCCCAGATTAAAGAGCACTTCATGGGATTCCTAGTAGCAGAGGAGTCCACTGGTGAAAGTTTGTCCGCCCTGATTTTGAAGAGGCTGGAGGAGTTGCAGATTGCCTTTGATGACTGCAGAGGACAGTCATATGACAACGGCGCAAATATGCGAGGGAAGAACAAGGGAGTACAGGCCAGGCTACTGCAGTTGAACCCAGAGCTTTGTTTGTGCCTTGTGGGGCACATACACTCAATTTGGTCATTGCTGATGCTGCCAAAAGCTCCAAAGATGCCATATCATTCTTTGGCATTGTGCAGAAGCTATACTGCCTGTTTTCTGCCTCTACACAGAGATGGGCCATCCTCAAGAAACACGTCAACCGTTCACTCAAAATGTGGTCAGAAACCAGATGGGAGAGCAGAGTGAAAGCTGTGGAGCCTCTGCGATATGAAGCCGCAGCTGTGAGAGAGGCACTGCTTGAGGTGAGAAACCAGGCCAAAGACCCGATCATCAGGATTGAAGCCCAGTCTCTGGCAGAAGAAGTGGGATCATTCTGCTTTTCACTGTGCACAGTGGTCTGGTATGATGTGTTAAGTCAAATTCAGCAGGTGAGCAAACTCCTGCAGTCCCAAACAATGCAACTGAATGTAGCAGTAAGTCTACTGAAAAAGACTGAAAAAACTCTCGAATCCTACAGAGCCACAGGCTTTGTGGCTGCACAAACATCAGCCAAGGACATGTGTGAAGACATGAATGTGGACGCAGTCCTTGTGCAAAAGCGGCTGAAGTCAACAAAGAGGCACTTCTCATATGAGTCTCCTGATGAGCCATTGAGGGAGGCCTTGCAAAATCTGGAGGTAACCTTCTTTAACGTGGTGGTGGATGCTGCAGTGTCAGCACAAAAGGAGAGGTTTACCACTCTTGTGCAAGACAAGTTTGGCATTCTGTACAACTTCCCAGACCTGCCACACCAAGAGCTGATGAAGCAAGCAGAGGCACTTGCACACACCTTAAGCCATGGAGCGCAATCTGATTTGGATGGGAAGTAGCTGGCTCAGGAGTTGGAAAATGTACCTGACTTGCCATCAAAGAGCATGACAACTCTTGAGTTGTTGAAATTCATACACACAAAGCAGCTCACCGAAATATATCCCAACTTGTGTATTGCTCTGCGGATCAGTGCAACGCTACCAGTAACAGTAGCTTCAGCCGAGAGGAGTTTTTCCAAATTAAAACTCTTGAAAACATACCTGAAGTCAACCATGGCTCAAGAACGCCTCAGTGGTCTGGCTGTAATCAGTATTAACCATGAGGTTGGTGGTCAGATTTCATATGATGATGTGATTGATGACTTTGCAGCGAGGAAGGCCAGAAGGATTGCACTGTAAATGGAAACCAGTAGGAGCTAATAGGCTAACCTTGTGTGATGATAGGGAGTGGAATATAAATAGTTATTGAGACAAAGTGAATTTGTAATTTTTATTTATTTGTTTGTTTATTTAGCATATTATATTTTGATTATTTGACATGTGTAACATATTTTACAATACATAATTGTTAGGGCTGTCAAGTTAACGCGTTAACGCAAACAAAAATGAACGCCACTAATTATTTTAACGCGATTAACGCATACGTATTTGTTGTCCTCGGCCGCCCCGTAGTTTCAGAGCGCATCGAGTTTAAAATACCATCTACAAGCTGATGCTGACAGCCCCGCTCCTGCCGCCCGCTTGTGGCAGACCACACTTCCACGCTCACCGGCAGGCACCGACTGGCTATCGGGAGGACCGGGAGGGTGTGTGTATGTGTGGCCCGAGCGAGAGAGAGAGAGACCTTACGTGCATTGTTGTTGTTAGCATCTGGTGCTAGCTAGCTGCGCTAACGGATATAAGGAGCTGTTTAAATGAAAACAGAGAAGCGACATTTCGCCACAATTGCGCCGAGCACTTGACTTTATGCAGGAAGCCAGACAGTGGGACATTGTACGAGAAGTCAGCACACTCAGCACTGATAGTGCGCAACATGATTGCAGCGTCCAGGCAGCTCCGGTTCGAGCATATGTCTTGAGTTGCACATAGCTCCAATGATCCAACACACACACACACACACACCAACCATTTGTATTGTATTATTGTATGAGAGGTTCCAGGTTGAATTGAGGCGAATATTTGTAATGTTCAGAGGTTGTGTTTAATATTCATGAGAATATTTGTCATTGTTCAAATGATAATAAACATTAGCATAAAGCATATTTGTCCACTCATATGTTGATAAGAGTATTAAAAACTTGAAAATGATTCCTCTAAGTTACATTTAGAACAGATACATTTGCGATTAATCGCGATTAACTATTTTAATCGACTGACAGCCCTAATCATTTTCTTTAAAAGCAAATTTGCACGTTATTTTATTGTTATTGTTTGTTAGCTAAGTTGTTTATTTGTTTTAATTATTTAGTGTGCACTTTACATTTATTCTTAGCTCTTGTTCTTGCTTGTAATAAATAAAGGTGCAGTGGTGAAGCAGGCACCGAATGTGCTAGGTCCGCCCCTGAACACAGGATTTAATTCTGTGTGGACAGAGTTATCTGCTTTCACAGCAAACGATGCTGGTTTACCGGGATGTTTGATATGTAGAGAGAAGTTGTCAAAGGTGGTGCAGCCTTTACGTATCGAGGAACAACACGGGAGAGGAAGACGGCTGACGATCTTCAGTCATCATTCAATGGGGTATGTCATTTATTTCAGAAAACACTTTTTGTTATATTCAATGGAATGCTCTTAACGTCCCGATAGCAATGAATATATTAAATGCTTTGACAATAAATACATACAAAAATTAATCTGTGGAAGCCGTGGCGCTGTAGAAAGCACGACCAATCATCTGAGCCGGCTAAAGTAACTGGATGGCCTACCTGCCTGTCAGCCTTCCATCTGGGCACAAACTTATCTCGTGCCCTCATTGGTCATGTGCGCGTTCGTGTGTGTTGGAGGAGGGACTCTGTGAGGAAGTCTGAAGGAAGAGACATATTTTTTCCGGTTGTGTATTTTCAAATTCTAGCGCACTCGAGCTGGTTTCTCCATTCTTACCGACCTTACCTTTAACTCTTTTTAGGGTGCAGCTATATGTTTTATTTCAAAGTGGGCCCATTTTAATTTTTTTCCCCCTTCAAATGTGCAGAGGACTCCCCAAGTGCTGTGTTTAATTTATTTTAAAGTAGGCCTGTGTATTTTTAATTCTCCTTATAAGAGTTCTTTGTTTCTTATTAGAGGTTAACAGTTTTATATCATGTAATAAATAGCCTAATAAATGCAAAAAACTGTAGTTTTTGTCTGATATAACAATAAAAAACTATGAAATATGTTTTGTGGCTCCAGACAAAAAAATGTTTTGGAAAAAGGAGCAAAATGGCTCTTTTGGTCAAAAAGGTTGCAGACCCCTGTCTTAGGGGAACTCCTTTCTTACAGGGGGGGGGGGAGTGTGACGACCCCTCCACACCACGTGGGGTGCCTTGTGTGTGATTGTAGGTTCCAGCTGCAGCTGTTTGATGAGGCGCACCTGCCGGATGAGCTACACCTGATTAAACAGGATATAGGAGGAGCCCAGCCGGTTACGTGTCTCTCACTCCTCTGCGCTCTCTCTCTGGGCTCTCTCTCTGCGCTCTCTCTCTGCGCTCTCTCTGCGCTCTCTCTCTGCGCTCTCTCTCTGGGCTCTCTCTCTGCGCTCTCTCTCTGCGCTCTCTCTGGGCTCTCTCTCTGCGCTCTCTCTCTGGGCTCTCTCTCTGCGCTCTCTCTCTGGGCTCTCTCTCTGCGCTCTCTCTCTGCGCTCTCTCTGGGCTCTCTCTCTGCGCTCTCTCTCTGCGCTCTCTCTGGGCTCTCTCTCTGCGCTCTCTCTGGGCTCTCTCTCTGGGCTCTCTCTCTGCGCTCTCTCTCTGGGCTCTCTCTCTGGGCTCTCTCTCTGGGCTCTCTCTCTGGGCTCTCTCTCTGCGCTCTCTCTCTGGGCTCTCTCTCTCTGGGCTCTCTCTCTCTGGGCTCTCTCTCTGCGCTCTCTCTCTGGGCTCTCTCTCTGCGCTCTCTCTCTGCGCTCTCTCTCTGCGCTCTCTCTCTGCGCCAGCTTCGGGGACCTGATGCTGGGGTTTTAGTTTGTTGTGTTTTAAACAAACAAACTATATTATTCTTACCTCTCGTCTCGCCTCCCTGCTTTATGTTACAGCCCACGAGCCGGGTTGTAACACACTTATGCCGTAACACTGTGGGACGAATAAAGGTTATTAAATAAGGATATTTTAAATATTTTTTTGGCAAACCATAGATTTTGATCTGGTTTTTAGAAATGTTTCTAAACAAATGGTACAAAGAGAAACAGATGAAGTATAATGGAGGAGGGCCAGTTAGAGCTGGTGTCAGATTTAAACCAGTTTCAGTCTCCAACAATTCACCTGGACCAAGCAGAGAACCAAGAGACGCATTATTCAGGGATGCAAACTTGTCACCTTTCGGCGAAATTCGCCGTTTTGTATCCAAAATAGGTCGTTTGTGTGATTCATGTAGATCTGCAATAAAAATATTTTTGGGGTCTGGTGGGGGTCTGGGACCCGGAGTAATCTGCGGCCGCGAGCTGTTATGTGCCATCATACACGCATGGTGTTCTTTTTTTATATATTATAATGAAGCGCGAGCTGTGTGCTGGAGTCTTCCTGCCTGTCGGCTCTGCTCATGGATGTATTATAACAGAGCCTACACACGGCGGTGGGCGTGTCTTGAGCTTGGGGAGTCAATGCGAGCAACGCGACCAACAACCAATGACATGAATGTCCCGCCCCGAACATACAAAGCAAAGCATTCATGCTACATCCATGCTGGCTAAATATACTGTATATGTTTGCTAGCTGTCCATTCAAACGAAGTACACTGGATATAAACTCCCCAAACAGGCGAAAACCTACCAGTTTCACCCACTGTCTCTGCCACCTCCCCCCATGCCTGGCTCCTCCGGTTTGTATCCCTGTATGTAAAGAGGGACTGGTCATATAGTCAGTGCTTGAATTGGAATGAAAAAGGTGCCAGTACTCTAAAATCAGCAACTTTTTCAAGTCAATTTTATATATATAGCCCACAAACAAGAATTTGGCTACTATAATGCTGGTGGGTTTGTCTCTTTACTACTGTATATTTTAGAAAGGTTCACTGTACTTAACATTTTTTATGATAGGCAGCGGATATGGCTAAAGCTCAGTAAGGTCAATATTAACTGAAAATATAGCAATCAAAGTCTAGATCTTCTGCTGAAGACACATGAAGCAGAGACCTTTCAGGTGAGAGCCCCTCTGGTGGTGTTCAACATTAATGACAAGGAAACAAAGCTCTGGTCAGAAGCATTTTTTATAAAAAGCTTTAACAAAATTAAGTATTTCTGTACATTTTGAATGCAATCTAACTTTCCAACTCAGAAAACGAAAAACGAAAAAGTGCCAAAAGTCTTCTCACATGGCTGAGCTGCTTTGCAATATACTTCACCACTGAAGAATACAAATATGTATAAAGTAAACTATGATGCAATCTAACTTTCCAACTCAGAAAAATGATAAAGAGCATGAACAAAGAACATGTAAAAACAAATGCAAAATTTGCACAATCTAAAATGAGAAACTGTAACTGCAAGTAACAAAGTCTGAGCCATGGTAAAGAGTTACATTGAACACCAAGCTGATCAGATAACTCCCTGGTTGGTCTGAAGTCCTTCTATCTCCAGGATCTGTACAAATCGGCACATTATGCCAAAAGTCTTCTCACTGGGTGAGCTGCTTTGCAATATACTTCACATTGTTAGAAAAGGCTCCAGAAGGCCTTGGGGACATCAGTATCAGGGGCTGGAGCTGGACAGGCTCTTTCATCAGCACTTCTCCTTCCCTTTGCCAGCCAGGACCTCACATACTGTTCCGGATTGAACTGTCCTAGTGATGGTCCATTACATTTAATGAAAACCAGGCTGGACAGTCGGCTGACAGAGAGAGCATTCCTTTTTGCAGTAAGGATATCGTTCATGCAGCTGAATGCCCGCTCACACTCACTAGTGGAGACAGCGATGGTTCGGACTGCTTTCAGTACAGGCTCCATGGCAGCAGGTGTACGGGATGCCCTGGTTTCCTTGTATTCGCGAAAGCCCTGAACAGTCTCTCTTCTGTCCACTTTCAGCACTTCGCACAAACGTAGCACCTCTACGTCCCCATACTGTACGTCTAACTCCTCTTCAGGCCAACTTCCAGGATGGATAACTTTCATGTCCTGGATTAGCTGATTGTCCCGGGCCTCCCGGCCATGTAATGGGATTTCTCTTGTGCTGACATGAGAGGAGGTTGTGGAAGTCATTCTGTGTCTCAGATTCTCTACCATACTGCGGAAAAACTGACCTGCATGAATCTGTACAAGCCTGCCATTCTCACGCAGGGCAACACCCTTGAAGGACTTCTCAGCTAGAGCTGTATGAACTGTAGTCATGTGTGGGCCAGGCATGGTGACCATGGATTCAAAAACTCGTATTTCTCGAGTTAAGAGCCTATCTGCTGTAGGCAGTGTCATCTCTCTTTTTTGGAGTTGCCGAGAGAGGTCGCTGAGCTCTGTGAGCGCATCGTACATCAGTCCCAGATTGCTGACAAACGTTGCAGATGTGAGCACATCATCCAGGCCCTTGTACTTTGCTCTGTCTCTGGAATCCCTGCTCGTGTCGTTTGCAGCATTTGTGAAGTGATCATTAAGCACTCGGTAGTTTTCCCAGACTGCTCTGACGCTCCTTTCACTTGAAGCCACCCAGCGGATGGACAAAACACGCCCTATCACCAGGAGACGCTGTCCGACTGCTTGCGCACACTGCGCTAACTGCCTCTGATTTTTGGGGGAGGCATGGAACAAGGAATAGAGTTTGTCAAAAAAGATCTGGAAATGATTGAGCCCTGAGACCTCCTTGACCACATCCCCAACTGCCAGCTCTAGACGATGATTGGAGCAGTGCCACACAAACAGGCTTGGGAATTTACTACACAACTGGGTAGCAACGCCTGTTCTCTTCCCTAGCATGACTGAAGCCCCATCACATGCAAAAGAAACGAAACACTGACCTAAAAAGTCCTCGTTAAAATCTCTTCCAAGACACTCCATTAACGCCTTTGTGATGTCATCAGCCGTTGTTCCATCCAACTCGATCAGCTCCCAAAAAAACGTTTCGGGCTCAGCATCAGCTAATGCTGAGTGTAGACACACAACAAGCACCGTTTTACCACTAATAGTGGTAGATTCATCGACCAAAACACAGAGTTTTCTTTGGTTTTCTGTAATGTCTTTTGCCATTTTTTTCTTCAGCTCATGAGCTATGTGGTCGATGATTTCGCCACAGGTTTTATTGGAGTGCAAAACCCTGCCCATGTTCAGCCCATTCAGTTTCTGTACATTCAAATCAATTGGCATGTCTGTGAATGGCCGGCTATGTTTGCCAATTTTATATGCCGTTCGAAAAACTCTGATAGTGGTGTCTAATTCAGATGTATGCATAGACTGCACTTGATGTTGAATAGTTTCACATGAAGCAGATGTAAGGATGTCAGCAGCTTGTACATGGGCTTGTGATTCTTTATGTTCTTTGATTTTTTTTCTCAGGCTATCTTGTTGTTTGCCCTTGTCAACACCGAAATGAGACACTGCACACTCACCCCATTCAGTTGACAGTTGCAGTCCTTGTCCAGTGTGTATTCCCAAAGATTTGACCTATCTGCATATCCGACATCCTAGCTTCTTATCTTTAAGAAGGAGCCATGCATTGGTCTTGCAAAAATATTGCACCTGGTCCGTTGTCCAGCAGTCAGGTGCATCGCTTTGCCCGGTGTTGGTGGTGGCAGTTGAGCCAGCAGCAGCTAACGTTAGAGGCTCTGGAGGAGGCGGCGGAGCTAGTGCTAATGCTAATGCACTAGAACTTGGAGCAGGAGGATCAACCAAAGAAAGCTCCCCATCAGACACAATTTCCAACACAGGCACAGCATTTTCTGTATTTGAAGTTTCTTCCGGCGACAACCGCTGTCTTTTAGCACTTTTATTAATCCACGCTAACATTTTAGAAATGCTCATTTGTGACGTGACTTGCTTTCCTTCTCTCGGGGGCGTGCCTGCTCTGTTCTATCACTCTACATAGCCACCCACTGGGTGGGAGTTGCACTGCATAAACACAACACACGTGCATCTAGGTATGTAAATTGTAAAGCATTAAAACATGGTTTTACTAACAGTTTTCAGTATGTTGTTACTTCGGCATTATTATTATTATTATTTTGAAACGTGTATTACTATTAAATCACGGTCAAATAGGTTAATTTTGACATAGTCGTTTCCACCACAGTATTTACATGGAGAAGATAAGCCCCGCCCCCTCTCCAGCACGTTCTGTTTGAATGACAGGAGTAAACAGCTGACAGCCGCTGTGAAACTCCAGCGGTTAGAGCGATGAGAATGTCCGTTCGGCACCTCATGACGCATCTACTGAGTACCGGGGCGGCTGTATATATATATATATATATGGATGTATAATAAGAACGGCGGGAGAGTGTTGAGTACTGGCACGGTGCATGAGTACCGGAGTACCGCCAGCATGCCGGTACTGAGCAAGAAGTGCCGGTACTCCATGGGTCAGAACCAGAAGTGCCGGTACTGCGTACCGGTGAGTACCGGCCCAATTCCAGCACTGCATATAGTACCGGGTGATTCCCTACCGCCACGATAATTTTCTCCTCCATTTTTTGACATATGGGAAATAACTGCGGTCTGGCTCTCCCAACATACACACGATTTGATTGGCTAGCGCTTGTACTGTCAGATTTGCATACGCGGGATTTGATTGGCTGACGCCTCCGTCGAGCACCGCGAGAGAAGCTACGCTTTGCTCCCACAATGCAGTTCGGCGAATCGTGACGTCACCCCATTCAAAGTGAATGGGCAGAAGCGTTGAAGCGGCAACGCACGCCGCCGTGTGTAGGGGCCGTAAGGCTCTGCTGCTCCGCGATGAGCGTCTAGCTTCAGCAGCTACATTACCTACGGGTGCGTTTGTTAATATTAACTGTGTGGTCCGGAGTCACTGTGGCGTTCAGAGCGGAGCTCCCTGTCAGAGCGGCAGAGCGTGATGTGCACTGAGAAGTTTTTCTGTCGCAATATTATTTAATGAGTCGTTGAGCTAGCTAGCTAGCATACATTGTCACTATCTGCTAACGTTAGCTTTAGCCTTCGTTTTCTAATCTAGTTTTTTTTCATAGGCTATAAACAGAGGTGGTATAAGTATAGATATTGTACTTGAGTAATAGAAGCACTCAGATCTTGTACTTGAGTAAAAGTAGAAGTACTCAGATCTTGTACTTGAGTAAAAGTAGAAGTACTCCGATCTTGTACTTGAGTAAAAGTAGAAGTACTCCGATCTTGTACTTGAGTAAAAGTAGAAGTACTCAGATCTTGTACTTGAGTAAAAGTAGAAGTACTCAGATCTTGTACTTGAGTAAAAGTAGAAGTACTCAGATCTTGTACTTGAGTAAAAGTAGAAGTACTCCGATCTTGTACTTGAGTAAAAGTAGAAGTACTCAGATCTTGTACTTGAGTAAAAGTAGAAGTACTCAGATCTTGTACTTGAGTAAAAGTAGAAGTACTCCGATCTTGTACTTGAGTAAAAGTAGAAGTACTCAGATCTTGTACTTGAGTTAAAGTAGAAGTACCAGAGTGTAGGAATACTCTGTTACAGTAAAAGTCCTGCATTCAAAATGTTCCTCAAGTAAAAGTAGAAAAGTATTCAAATCAAAATATAGTGAAAGACAGTAAAAGTAGTCGTTGTGCAGATTGGTCCATTTCAGAATAATATATATGATATGTTTTATAATGATTGATCATGAAAGTGTTCTCAAAGCTGGTGAAGGTGCAGCTAGTTTGAATGACTTTGTAAACTGCAGGGTAGCTGGTGGATTTACTCCAGGTGGAACTAAAGTCTGATTCAACACTTGATTATATTTCACACCATTCATCTGTGAAGTAACTAAAGGGATTAAATACATGTAGTGGGGGAAAAGTACACCATGTACCTCTGAACTGTAGTGGAGGAAAAGTACACCATGTACCTCTGAACAGTAGAGGAGTAGAAGTACAAAGTAGCAAAACATTGAAGTATCTCAAAATTGTACCCAAGTATAGTAGCCTACTTGTTGAGTTGATGAACTTAGTTACTTTACACCACTGGCTATACAGATAGAAAGACTAAGCCTTGAACAGAGGCATGGAAATACATTTTCAAAATGCTCAGCAGTGCTGCCAAAATTATAAACTGACTGCTACACAATTAAAATAAATGCTTTTATATATTTCTATTAGATGTGACTCTTTGGCGTTTCTGTTATTATTAACGGCTGCTTTAGTTGCTCTGACTGCTAACATCCTGTTATTCCTCATTTCAAAGCCGATATTCTGTGGGGTCGGGGGATCGGATCCTTGTCACCTTTTTCATACCTGATGAGTTTACATCCCTGATTATGTAGAGATAATACACATTTAAGTTATTGTGAGAATACATTACGTAAGTATTTGAGTTATTAAGTTATTATTTGACATAAAAGTCAGTATTTCCAGATATTATGTTATTAGAAACTAAGTCCGTTTTTTGACATTTAAGTCTTTATATTATAAAACTAAGTCATTACGAGGAGACATTATCTCATTATTTTGAGATATTAAGTCACACTAAGTCTATATGTTGAGATGAACACAGTATTTTGAGGTTTTATGTAAGCATTTTGAGACACTAAGTCATTTAGGTGAGATATAAAGTCAGTATTTTGGGATAAAAGTTAGTATTTTGTGATAATAAGTCACTTTTAGAGATAATAATTCACTAGTGAGACTGCGAGCCTCACTAGAAAAGAAAAGGGGTTGAACTGAATTCCCTCCCTCATACTGAGTGCTGTCTGTCCACCCCCCCCCCCCCCCCCCATCGGGTAGATAAAGAGTCTCTCCAGAGCCTCTCGTCTCACTGACTGAGTCTCTGTTCCTGAACAGCAGCTTCTCCTCAACGCTCTGTGAACAGGTAGGTCATATCTTCGGGGGTTTACCTCCAGTTTCAAGTCTCTCTCATCATGTGCTCAGCAGCTACAGTGTAGATATGGAGATGAGAAACTGAGTCTCAAATGCAAGAGGAACCAATGAGGTGTTTTTGACTTCTTATGTCAGACAGCAGAACAATGTGAGCGAAGAAAAGAAAGATATTTAGGATCAAAAATGATGTTATTTAAAAGAAAACCTGCCTTTCAAGAAGCATATTCAGTACTTAAGTAAAGGTAGAAGTACTCAGATCTTGTACTCAAGTAAAGGTAGAAGTACTCAGATCTTGTACTTAAGTAAAGGTAGAAGTACTCAGATCTTGTACTTGAGTAAAAGTAGAAGTACTCAGATCTTGTACTTGAGTAAAAGTACTCTGATCTCGTTCTTGAGTAGAAGTAGAAGTACACAGATCTTGTACTTGAGTAAAAGTAGAAGTGCTCAGATCTTGTTCTTGAGTAAAAGTAGAAGTACTCAGATCTTGTACTTGAGTAAAAGTAGAAGTACTCAGATCTTCTACTTGAGTAAAAGTAGAAGTGCTCAGATCTTGATCTTGAGTAAAAGTAGAAGTACTCAGATCTTGTACTTGAGTAAAAGTAGAAGTACTCAGATCTTCTACTTGAGTAAAAGTAGAAGTGCTCAGATCTTGTACTTGAGTAAAAGTAGAAGTACTCAGATCTTGTACTTGAGTAAAAGTAGAAGTACTCAGATCTTCTACTTGAGTAAAGTAGAAGTACTCAGATCTTGTACTTGAGTAAAAGTAGAAGTACTCAGATCTTGTACTTGAGTAAAAGTAGAAGCACACAGATCTAGTACTTGAGTAAAAGTAGAAGTACTCAGATCTTGTACTTGAGTAAAAGTAGAAGTACCAGAGTGTAGGAATACTCTGTTACAGTAAAAGTCCTGCATTCAAAATGTTCCTCAAGTGAAAGTAGAAAAGTATTCTCATCAAAATATAGTGAAAGACAGTAAAAGTAGTCGTTGTGCAGATTGGTCCATTTCAGAATAATATATATGATATGTTTTATAATGATTGATCATGAAAGTGTTCTCAAAGCTGGTGAAGGTGCAGCTAGTTTGAAGTACTTTGTGAATTTACTTTAAAGTCTGATTTAAGAGCTGATTATATATTAACGCGTTCTCCTAATGTTCTACCCGGTGTGAACGCCTCTTAAAGCTTCACACGCTGAGCTGCTGCAGGTGTTTGTCCTTCAGTTCCTCCCACACTGAGAGCAGGACGCTAACATGCTAACAGTGCATGTGTCCTCCAATCAGGAATGACTTTCATAAAGTGCTTTAACCTTCATGCAATGTACAGTCTTAGTTTGATATCAATATAATAATATGATGTTATGCAGGGTTTGTGTATCAGGTTGGATGCACAGTAATTACAGTATGTAAATGAATGCAATGAAAAATAAATCAATATTATTAATATTTTATTTTATTTGAGTTCATTTATGCATTATTATTATTTTAGAGATTATTTTATTTATTTTGTATTATTATTTTAGATTTTTCTTTTTTAACTGATCCATTATTGAAACAATGAATAATGCCTATTTTTTGCATTTTTTAAATATTGAATTTGGATGGAAATATATAGCACAACCCTCATTTTAAGAGTTTTTTAAATGTATTTTCTGACCTGTTAGTCCCAGGATGCGTCTGCTGTTTTCTCTGAGTCTCCTATTGGCTCTGCTGCATGTGACCTCCTGTCTGCTGATTGGAGCGTTCAACATCAAACAGTTTGGAGACAAGAAGTCGTCCAACTCGACTCTGATGGACCTCATCAGCACGGTCAGGAACTGAAATCTGCATCCAATATTTCTGAATATGTCAATAATGTGACTGTATTTCAAATGGCTGACTTATTATCTTAACATGATGATTTAAACGTCCCCTATTATACTGTGTTTGATCAATATATCACAGGTCTCAGATATATCCAGAGCCTGTCTCTGATTGGCTGAAACACCAAACAGATCATTGCAGCATTACCCATAATCCCCTCTGTTTCAGCCCTGTTTCCAAAGTGCTGATTCTCTGTCTGTTACTTTAGATGAAAACAAGGAGCCCCTCCCCACGCCCCTCTGAGAGACATTTGGTTACAAAGAACTCAATGGTGCTCTAGGAGGAGATTCAGGTGATAAGGGGGGGGGGGGTTACCTTGGTTGCTGATTGGCTAATGGTTACACAAGACGCAACATCGTTATGACATCATCAAGTGGCCAAAATCTGATCAGCTCATTTTCAGACAGGTTTTTATAGAAATGGATCAAAAAGAGAGAGAATCTTTGTTCCTGAAACTTTCAGAGTCTCTTTCCACAGAGGGGACATATGTTGATGTAGAAGAGACATGAAGAAGAGGGGACACATGTTGATGTAGAAGAGACATGAAGAAGAGGGGACACATGTTGATGTAGAAGAGACATGAAGAAGAGGGGACACATGTTGATGTAGAAGAGGGGACACATGTTGATGTAGAAGAGACATGAAGAAGAGGGGACACATGTTGATGTAGAAGAGACATGAAGAAGAGGGGACACATGTTGATGTAGAAGAGACATGAGGAAGAGGGGACACATGTTGATGTAGAAGAGACATGAAGAAGAGGGGACACATGTTGATGTAGAAGAGACATGAAGAAGAGGGGACACATGTTGATGTAGAAGAGACATGAAGAAGAGGGGACACATGTTGATGTAGAAGAGACATGAAGAAGAGGGGACACATGTTGATGAAGAAGAGACATGAAGAAGAGGGGACACATGTTGATGTAGAAGAGACATGAAGAAGAGGGGACACATGTTGATGTAGAGGAGACATGAAGAAGAGGGGACACATGTTGATGTAGAAGAGACATGAAGAAGAGGGGACACATGTTGATGTAGAAGAGACATGAAGAAGAGGGGACACATGTTGATGTAGAAGAGACATGAAGAAGAGGGGACACATGTTGATGTAGAAGAGACATGAAGAAGAGGGGACACATGTTGATGTAGAAGAGACATGAAGAAGAGGGGACACATGTTGATGGAGAAGAGACATGAAGAAGAGATGTTGATGTAGAAGAGACATGAAGAAGAGGGGACACATGTTGATGTAGAAGAGACATGAAGAAGAGGGGACACATGTTGATGAAGAAGAGACATGAAGAAGAGGGGACACATGTTGATGTAGAAGAGACATGAAGAAGAGGGGACACATGTTGATGTAGAAGAGACATGAAGAAGAGGGGACACATGTTGATGTAGAAGAGACATGAAGAAGAGGGGACACATGTTGATGTAGAAGAGACATGAAGAAGAGGGGACACATGTTGATGGAGAAGAGACATGAAGAAGAGATGTTGATGTAGAAGAGACATGAAGAAGAGGGGACACATGTTGATGAAGAAGAGACATGAAGAAGAGGGGACACATGTTGATGAAGAAGAGACATGAAGAAGAGGGGACACATGTTGATGTAGAAGAGACATGAAGAAGAGGGGACACGTGTTGATGTAGAAGAGACATGAAGAAGAGGGGACACGTGTTGATGTAGAAGAGACATGAAGAAGAGGGGACACGTGTTGATGTAGAAGAGACATGAAGAAGAGGGGACACGTGTTGATGTAGAAGAGACATGAAGAAGAGGGGACACGTGTTGATGTAGAAGAGACATGAAGAAGAGGGGACACATGCTGATGTAGAAGAGACATGAAGAAGAGGGGACACATGTTGATGTAGAAGAGACATGAAGAAGAGGGGACACATGTTGATGTAGAAGAGACATGAAGAAGAGGGGACACATGTTGATGTGGAAGAGACATGAAGAAGAGGGGACACATGTTGATGTAGAAGAGACATGAAGAAGAGGGGACACATGTTGATGATGAAGAGACATGAAGAAGAGGGGACACATGTTGATGTGGAAGAGACATGAAGAAGAGGGGACACATGCTGATGTAGAAGAGACATGAAGAAGTGGATTTTGCATAATAGGTGACCTTTAAAATCTAAAATTACTGACATAGTAACTACATTTTCTCAGATTGTCCATCGCTATGACATCGTTCTGATCCAGGAGGTCAGAGACAGCGATCTGTCAGCAACCAAAAGACTCATGGACCGTGTCAACAAGTAAGAATTAAGAAAAGTGGCGGATCAAATTTGCAAAATAGCCTATAGTGCGATATCCAAATCACAGTAAATGCAATATATATTTGGTAAATCTGTGTGTGTGTGTGTTTTCCCAGAGCTTCTCCTCAGTACAAGTACATCGTCAGTGAGCCTTTGGGTCGCAGCACCTATAAGGAGCAATACCTCTTCCTCTACAGGTGAGACACAAACAACTACTAAATATTTGTATTTTTAAAGTTTCATTTACTTGAGATTTGCACAGAGTTTCTATAAGTAAGAGACACTGTTTCAAAACGTCTTGCCCCATGTTTCCTCTCCAGGGAGCAGACGGTGTCCGTGGTTAAAAACTTCACCTACGATGACAAGATGGACGCCTTCAGCAGAGAGCCCTTTGTGGTCATGTTCACCTCCAAACAGACGGGTAATAAAGAGAGAGAAACTGTTCTTTTAATCTTCGTGTCAAACAACTTTTATGATACCAACACGTTTAGTTCATCAGGATCATCTCCACATATTAACACCACTTTATGATTTCTGAAGTAAAAAGCTAACGGCTATAAAGGAACTACAGCACGGTCACATGACTTCACATCACCACCGCTAAGCTAAAGGAGGCTAATGTTGGGCTATAGAGGAACTAGAGCACGGTCACATGACTTCACGTCACCACCGCTAAGCTAAAGGTGGCTAATGTTGGGCTATAAAGGAACTACAGCACGGTCACATGACTTCACGTCACCACCGCTAAGCTAACGGAGGCTAAAGTTGGGCTATAAAGGAACTACAGCACGGTCACATGACTTCACGTCACCACCGCTAAGCTAAAGGAGGCTAATGTTGGGCTATAAAGGAACTACAGCACGGTCATATGACTTCACGTCACCACCGCTAAGCTATAGGTGGCTAATGTTGGGCTATAAAGGAACTACAGCACGGTCACATGACTTCACGTCACCACCGCTAAGCTAGAGGAGGCTAATGTTGGGCTATAAAGGAACTACAGCACGGTCACATGACTTCACGTCACCACCGCTAAGCTAAAGGTGGCTAATGTTGGGCTATAAAGGAACTACAGCACGGTCACATGACTTCACGTCACCACTGCTAAGCTAAAGGTGGCTAATATTGGCCATGATGACGTTTACTCGTATCATTTGGACACTTGTTAGCCACCTCTGTTTTTAAATTCACCAGAGGGGTATTTTATGTCGTAGAACAAATCGTTAAAACCTCTCCAGCTTGTGTTGACCACAGACCTTATTTCAGACTAAAAACCAAAAACACATTCAGAAAACCCTTGACCTCCAGACCAGGGGACAGGAAGTGCTAATATCTGGGTTTCTATTTGCTTCACTCTTTCTGCCATTTTTATGTCCAACAAATATGGTTGTCAGCTCTGTCTTGCTAAATCTAAAAGGCTTACTTCGACAGAATGTCTGACATATCCAAAGGCTTTAAACTGGTCTCTTGTTTCTTTTCTCTCCTGCTCTCCAGCTGTGAAGGACTTTGTTCTGATTCCTCAGCACACGTCTCCGGACTCGGCTGTAAAGGAAGTGAATTCCCTCTTCGACGTGGTGACTGATGTCCGCGCTCGCTGGAACACCAATGTAAAACCTCTATAACAATTATTCCAGAAACTGTAATTAAGATGTGACCAATTAATACATTTGAGCCATTTCCCCTTTTCCTGCAGAACATCATTCTGATGGGCGACTTCAACGCCGGCTGCTCTTATGTTTCCGGTGCCGACTGGCAGCAGATCCGCCTCTTCACTGATAAGAGTTTCCATTGGCTGATCAAAGACGATGTTGACACTACGGTCTCAGAGAACACAAACTGCCCTTACGACAGGTGGACACACACAGAAAACTGACATTTACATGCACTTACAGCAGAGATGTCAAAAGTTCACACATCCTTTACTCAAGTAGAAGTAGTGTTTAAAAATACTCTGGTAAAAGTAGAAGTACTGACTAAACTTCTTTACTCAAGTCAAAGTAAAGAGGCTTTGAAGTGTACTTCAGTAAAAAGTACCCATAACTAGCAGCTGCTTTAAAGAGTACCTGACCTCCCTTTATATTAATAGAACAATAATGTCATTGTTAGCTAATGAATGTTTCCATGCTGAACAACGGCAACATGACAACGTTTCCATTGGTCCCTCTTCTTTAGAGAAGACCAGGAAATGATCGATACACGGATCGTGTTCAAATCAATAGGCACGCAATGACTCTAAAGAATAATGATCACGCATCAAACACACATTCAGACTAAAGGAACCAGCTGTTTGGAAAATGAGAGAAGTAGAAAGTACAAGTATTTGAGTTCAACATGTAAGAAGTAGAAAGTACAGGTATTTGTGTTCAACATGTAAGAAGTAGAAAGTACAGGTATTTGAGTTCAACATGTAAGAAGTAGAAAGTACAGGTATTTGAGTTCAACATGTGAGAAGTAGAAAGTACAGGTATTTGAGTTCAACATGTAAGAAGTAGAAAGTACAGGTATTTGAGTTCAACATGTAAGAAGTAGAAAGTACAGGTATTTGTGTTCAACATGAGAGAAGTAGAAAGTACAGGTATTTGAGTTCAACATGAGAGAAGTAGAAAGTACAGGTATTTGAGTTCAACATGTAAGAAGTAGAAAGTACAGGTATTTGTGTTCAACATGTAAGAAGTAGAAAGTACAGGTATTTGAGTTCAACATGTGAGAAGTAGAAAGTACAGGTATTTGAGTTCAACGTGTAAGAAGTAGAAAGTACAGGTATTTGAGTTCAACATGTAAGAAGTAGAAAGTACAGGTATTTGAGTTCAACATGTGAGAAGTAGAAAGTACAGGTATTTGAGTTCAACATGTAAGAAGTAGAAAGTACAGGTATTTGAGTTCAACATGTAAGAAGTAGAAAGTACAGGTATTTGTGTTCAACATGTAAGAAGTAGAAAGTACAGGTATTTGAGTTCAACATGTGAGAAGTAGAAAGTACAGGTATTTGTGTTCAACATGTAAGAAGTAGAAAGTACAGGTATTTGTGTTCAACATGTAAGAAGTAGAAAGTACAGGTATTTGAGTTCAACATGTGAGAAGTAGAAAGTTCAGGTATTTGTGTTCAACATGTAAGAAGTAGAAAGTACAGGTATTTGTGTTCAACATGTGAGAAGTAGAAAGTTCAGGTATTTGTGTTCAACATGTAAGAAGTAGAAAGTACAGGTATTTGAGTTCAACATGTGAGAAGTAGAAAGTTCAGGTATTTGGGTTCAACATGTAAGAAGTAGAAAGTACAGGTATTTGTGTTCAACATGTAAGAAGTAGACAGGTATTTGGGTTCAACATGTAAGAAGTAGAAAGTACAGGTATTTGGGTTCAACATGTAAGAAGTAGAAAGTACAGGTATTTGTGTTCAACATGTAAGAAGTAGAAAGTACAGGTATTTGTGTTCAACATGTAAGAATTAGAAAGTACAGGTATTTGGGTTCAACATGTAGGAAGTAGAAAGTACAGGTATTTGTGTTCAACATGTAAGAAGTCGAAGTAAAAAGTCATCAGACAAATAAGTAGTGGAGTAAAGTACTGATACCAGAAACATGTACTTAAGTACAGTAACAAAGTATTTGTTCTCCACTACTTCCACCTCTGACACACACAAAGCCGCATGGAAGTAAGCCAGCAAATGATTGTAGTGGACAAACAGTGGTACTACACTTCAGTGTCAATTTTGTGACGTAATTAGTCCCAAACATGCTTTTTCCCATTGACTCACATCGGGTTGGAACCATCTGTAAATCAGCAGATATTTAGGGCTTTTATTTTTAAAAACAAGCCTCCTCCTGGACAATCTGTAACAATACAGTTTCTGTCTGGGGCTTTTATTTTGAAAAACAAGCCTCCTCCTGTATAACCTGTAACAACAGTTTTCTTTCTGGGGCTTTTATTTTGAAAAACAAGCCTCCTCCTGGACAATCTGTAACAATACAGTTTCTGTCTGGGGCTTTTATTTTGAAAAACAAGCCTCCTCCTGTATAACCTGTAACAACAGTTTTCTTTCTTGGGCTTTTATTTTTAAAAACAAGCCTCCTCCTGGACAATCTGTAACAATACAGATTTCCTTCTGGGGCTTTTATTTTGAAAAACAAGCCTCCTCCTGGTCAATCTGTAACAATACAGTTTTCCTTCTGGGGCTTTTATTTTGAAAAACATGCCTCCTCCTGTACAACCTGTTACAATACAGTTTCTTTCTGTGGCTTTTATTTTGAAAGACAAACTCCATTCAGGACAATCTAACAATACAGTCTCTTTCTGGGGCTTTTATTTTGAAAAACAAGCCTCACCTAGAACTCCCAGAACAATCACTGAAAAAGCCCTAATTTAAATCATTAGGTCGTAAAAACCAACCCTCTTAATTCCTCTTTTCTCCCTGTTTCTGCAGGATTGTGGTCACAGCTGACATGAACAAAGGAGTGGTTTCCAGCAGCGCTAAGCTCTACAACTACATGCTGGACCTGAAACTCAGCCACAGTCTGGTAAAAAACTACTTTCATTCTCCTCCATAGTTTAACTCATTGCTGCTGTAAGGTACACAATCGTCTTTTTAGAAGTGTAAAGGTCTATGAAGAGCAACTTGGCACGTGCTGAAGATATTGATTAGACTTCCAGTAGCTGCATCATCTGAACAAGGAGGTGTCAAACGCTTTCTTTTTGTAATTAATAGTTCAACATGTTGAGAAATACGCTTATTGTGAAAACACACCAAACAGTGCTAGCATGCATCCATAGATTATAGGTTTATTTACTGTAATTCTGCAACACGTAAACAGTGGATATGTAATCAATTTACAAAGACAAACACGACAAAATGAATAGAATTTCTGTTGATTCTACCGCAAAGCTCAGCCAATCAAAAAGAGGGAGATCTAGTTTCATATTTGGCGCCAACATGCAACTAATACCTGCAGCCAATCAGAGTCCTGTGACATGTTGACATACATAACATATCATAGGCAGTCCCGCAATCAGCCTGTTAGCTTAGCTTAGCATTACTCTGTCCAGCGGTAACTCAACTTCTAGTTTGTTCAGAAAGGAAATGATTGGTCCCAGAGAAGAAACTGTCCTACAGCCTAAGGAAGTACTTTTGTATTGCTTTTTCGTTCATTTCCAAACATTTGGACTACCTATGTTGCAAATGTATTATCTTTTCAATTTACACACCGCATCTATTGCACGTCTGTCCGTCCTGGAGAGAGATCCCTCCTCTGTTGCTCTCCCTGAGGCAGGCCCGGTTCCAGAACAAAATGCCTCTGAGATTAGAGAGGGTGCAGTGGTAAAGTGCTATTTTTATAAGTGGGGAGTGGACCTAACACCCTCTAGGGGGTCCTCACCTCCTCTAGGGGGGTACTCACCTCCTTTAGGGGGGGTCCTCACCTCCTCTAGGGGGGTCCTCACCTCCTCTAGGGGGGTCCGGGGGCATGCTCTCCCGGGAAGATATGTTTTTTTAAATATTGAAGTTAAAAGCATCAATCTGGTGCACTTTGAGAGCAAAATGAAGAGATCTATGGAAACATCTCAACATCCATATACACAGATTTACTTTTTCTTTATGGATATTTTACAAATCACTCCCCTTTTAAGACCGAAATGTCTACATGCAGAAGATGGCATCTTTTTTACAGGAATATTCCAGCCAATCTCTGTTTTGAAACCATGAGCTGCAAAATGAGCGCCTTACCCCACTGCACAGGCGAGTTGGGTACTTTTTTAAATATACCTGGGCAGGCTCTGTTTTGCCGAGGTCCTCTGGCACTTGCGGGCCGCCGAGGGGTGGCGGTGTTTTGGGCAACGAAGACGGCTGCTCCGCCACCGTGGGCGAGGCGGGCAAAGCCGGCAAGTCGGCGGGAGGACGTTAGTGTCCACGACAGTGGCCGCGGGTAACGTAATGTCCCCATGATCTGAACTGTTATTACCTGCAGTAGATGCAGTGTTACTGCTGGCGATAAGGGCTGGTTGTTTTAACCATTTTCTGATGTCCACCATTGACTGCCGTGTAAGCACCTTGCAGATGATGAACGCTCAGAGGAGACTCGGCACGTCACAACTGCACGCCATAGGACCCTGACCAAGCGTCGCTCCTGGACGTTCAGGGAGTGAGACTGTGTTGGCACAGGTCACGCACACCTGACATAATAACGTTACTTAGGCTATGGACTGATAGCTATGGACTGACTCAGCATGTGACGGAGCCCACGCACAATAAGGGGCACACTCTGGACTTAATTATCTCAAAGGGTGTGAATATCTCTAAGGTTGTGGTGACTGATGTTGCACTCTCTGACCATTCCTGTGTTTTCTTTGAGAGCTCTATTTCTGTTCACAAAAATGTTCAAAAAGAGGTAACCACAAAGCGATATTTAACTGAAAATACTAGGGAAATGTTTACTCAGAATGTTTCTTCCACACTTGCCCCTGCCAACATCTCAGTAAATGAGCCAGTAGATCATTTTAATTCAAAAATTCTAAATGTTATAGATGCCATTGCTCCAACTAAGGTAAAGGAAGTGTCTGGCAAGAAAATATCTCCATGGAGAAAGGCCATGACCGTGAGAACAGAAAAAAGAGAATGTCGAAAAGCTGAACGCAGGTGGCGAAAAACAAAACTCCAGGTTCACTTTGAAATCTATAAAGAGAGACTTGGCCTTTATAATTTGGAATTGAAAAACGCACGACAATCGTTCTTCTCTGACATCATTATCAAAAACAAAAACAACGCACGTGCCTTGTTTGCTACCGTCGACAGACTAACTAACCCCCCAGTGTCAGTAGCCTCTGAATTTCTATCCAGCAGGGCGTGCAATGATTTTGCCTTCATCACTGACAACATTCAGAAAATCAGACAAGCAGTCAGTGCCTCTGCATCAGGAACAGCAGATGTGTTGTCCCTATCTCCACTTAACATCAATTCAGACATCATGACACAATTCCATCAGATTAATGATAAAAACCTAGAGGACATTATTCAACTTCTGAAGTCCTCCTCTTGCTGCCTTGATATTATTCCAACAGGGTTTTTCAAAGATGTTTTGCCTTGCATGGCCTCAGATCTACTTCATATAGTAAACAAATCTCTTCACTCAGGTATTTTTCCACAGGCCCTGAAAACTGCAGTCATTAAACCGCTCTTAAAAAAGAATAATCTAGATGCTTCAGTAATGAACAATTACAGGCCCATATCAAACCTCCCATTTCTAGGTAAAATCATTGAAAAAGTTGTTTTTCAACAGTTGAGTAATTTCTTGCATTTAAATAACTGTTTGGATGTGTTCCAGGCAGGCTTTCGTCCAAACCACAGCACTGAGACTGCTCTTGTAAAGGTCTTTAATGACATCCACTTAAACACAGACAGTGGCAGAACTTCAGTGTTAGTATTATTAGATCTCAGTGCTGCGTTTGACACTGTTGACCACAACATATTACTAGACCGACTGGAACACTGGGTGGGACTTTCGGAAACAGTTCTAAATTGGTTTGAATCCTACTTAAAGGACAGAAACAACTTTGTTTCTATAGGTAAATACACATCTGAGTTGACAAATATGACATGTGGGGTTCCTCAAGGCTCCATCTTGGGGCCTCTTCTCTTTAACGTCTACATGCTACCACTGGCTCAGATAATGAAGAACAACAAAATAAGTTACCATAGCTATGCAGATGACACACAAATTTACGTAACAATTTCACCAGGAGACTATGCTCCAATTCAAACACTGAGTAAGTGCATTGAACAAATCAATGACTGGATGTGTCAGAACTTTCTCCAATTAAACAAAGATAAAACTGAGGTAATGGTTTTTGGAGCCAAGGCAGAACGTATAAAAGTTAGCGCTGAGCTTCAGTCTGCAATGTTCAAAACAACAGATAAAGCCAGAAATCTAGGTGTAGTCATGGACTCTGACCTGAGTTTCAACAGTCACATTAAAACTGTTACTAAATCAGCCTACTATCACCTAAAGAACATATCTATGATTAAAAGACTAATGTCACAGCAGGATTTGGAGAAACGTGTCCATGCTTTTATCTTCAGTAGACTCGACTACTGCAATGGTGTCTTTACAGGTCTCACTAAAACATCTATTAGGAAGCTGCAGCTGATTCAGAACGCCGCTGCTCGAGTCCTCACTAACACTAAGAAAGTGGATCACTCCAGTTCTGAAGTCTTTACACTGGCTTCCTGTGTGTCAAAGAATAGATTTATAAATACTGCTGCTGGTTTATAAAGCACTGAATGGTTTAGGCCCAAAATACATTTCTGACCTCCTGCTAAATTATGAACCATCCAGATCTCTCAGGTCTTCAGGGACTGGTCAGCTTTCTGTCCCCAGAGTCAGAACTAAACATGGAGAAGCAGCGTTCAGTTATTATGCTCCAAATATCTGGAACAAACTCCCAGAAACCTGCAGGTCCGCTGCAACTCTGACTACTTTCAAATCCAGCAAGAAGACTTTTCTTTTTGTCGCTGCTTTTAATTGAACTATTCATATCTTAAACTGCACTGTAACTTTTATCCATGTATTTTTTCTTTTAATGTTTATTTTATTAGCTTTTATTTTTAATGACTGATTTTAAATGCCTTTTTCTTAATGTCTTTCATTTTTTGTAAAACACTTTGAATTGCCTTGTGTTGAAAAGTGCTATATAAATAAACTTGCCTTGCCGTTTAAATTGACCAAATAAATGCAGCAGACAATGTTATTTAACCACAATTACAATTTATTTCATTTGAACTATATTCTTCTTATTATTATTGTTATTATATATGTAATATTTTTCACTTTTAATAATATTTTTTTTTTCATTTTTCAACTGAGGGTGCAATGCACCCTCATGCACCTCCCGTAGAACCGGGCCCATTTTCCCTTTAAACTGTGGGGTTTCTCCAGAAGTTTTTCCTTGTACGATGTGAGGGTCTAAGGACAGAGGGTCTAAGGACAGAGGGTGTCGTATTGTCATACTGATATTCTGTACAAACTGTGAAGACCACTGAGACAAATGTAACATTTGTGATATTGGGCTATAAATAAACATTGATTGATTTTGTTTTTATAGTCTTAAATAAACGGCTGTTATATGTTCAGTGAGACAAAAAGCACGTATTGAAGTTTTGTTCTGTGTGTTCTCTCAGGCGTCGGGTGTGAGTGACCATTACCCTGTGGAGGTGCAGCTGTCCTCGAGGTGCAGCTGTCCTGAGACCCAATAACCGCTTCAAATATTTCCAGGAGGAATTTTAATTAGGATTACTCTAATTTCTAATACTATTTCTAATACTCTAATAATCTTTGAATTTACCAAAAATAAACACATTTGCTGATTATTTCAATGAAAACGTGTCTTCTTGGATCTGGAAAAAGTCTCTTATTGTCTTGTGTAAAAGGTTTTTAAAAAGGTATATAGGCGCTTCTATTGGCTAGCGCTCAAACACATTGTAGGCTGAGGGGCGGGCCATCTCTAATCGGTTGACCAATCACAACAGAGCCGGCGAGCAAACCGATCAGAGACACTAAATACTGATATACACCTGAACATCAGCAGGAGAGGACTCTTTAAAGTAGAGACACTACATACTGATATACACCTGAACATCAGCAGGAGAGGACTCTTTAAAGTAGAGACACTACATACTGATATACACCTGAACATCAGCAGGAGAGGACTCTTTAAAGTAGAGACACTACATACTGATATACACCTGAACATCAGCAGGAGAGGACTCTTTAAAGTAGAGACACTACATACTGATATACACCTGAACATCAGCAGGAGAGGACTCTTTAAAGTAGAGACACTACATACTGACATACACCTGAACATCAGCAGGAGAGGACTCTTTAAAGTAGAGACACTACATACTGATATACACCTGAACATCAGCAGGAGAGGACTCTTTAAAGTAGAGACACTACATACTGATATACACCTGAACATCAGCAGGAGAGGACTCTTTAAAGTAGAGACACTAATACTGATATACACCTGAACATCAGCAGGAGAGGACTCTTTAAAGTAGAGACACTACATACTGATATACACCTGAACATCAGCAGGAGAGGACTCTTTAAAGTAGAGACACTACATGCTGATATACACCTGAACATCAGCAGGAGAGGACTCTTTAAAGTAGAGACACTACATACTGATATACACCTGAACATCAGCAGGAGAGGACTCTTTAAAGTAGAGACACTACATACTGATACACACCTGAACATCAGCAGGAGAGGACTCTTTAAAGTAGAGACACTACATACTGATATACACCTGAACATCAGCAGGAGAGGACTCTTTAAAGTAGAGACACTACATACTGATACACACCTGAACATCAGCAGGAGAGGACTCTTTAAAGTAGAGACACTACATACTGATATACACCTGAACATCAGCAGGAGAGGACTCTTTAAAGTAGAGACACTACATACTGATATACACCTGAACATCAGCAGGAGAGGACTCTTTAAAGTAGAGACACTACATACTGATATACACCTGAACATCAGCAGGAGAGGACTCTTTAAAGTAGAGACACTACATACTGATATACACCTGAACATCAGCAGGAGAGGACTCTTTAAAGTAGAGACACTACATACTGATATACACCTGAACATCAGCAGGAGAGGACTCTTTAAAGTAGAGACACTACATACTGATATTCAGCAGGAGAGGACTCTTTAAAGTAGAGACACTACATACTGATATACACCTGAACAGCAGCAGGAGAGGACTCTTTAAAGTAGATACACTACATACTGATATACACCTGAACATCAGCAGGAGAGGACTCTTTAAAGTAGAGACACTACATACTGACATACACCTGAACATCAGCAGGAGAGGACTCTTTAAAGTAGAGACACTACATACTGATATACACCTGAACATCAGCAGGAGAGGACTCTTTAAAGTAGAGACACTACACACTGATATACACCTGAACATCAGCAGGAGAGGACTCTTTAAAGTAGAGACACTACATACTGATATACACCTGGACATCAGCAGGAGAGGACTCTTTAAAGTAGAGACACTACATACTGATATACACCTGAACATCAGCAGGAGAGGACTCTTTAAAGTAGAGACACTACATACTGATATACACCTGAACATCAGCAGGAGAGGACTCTTTAAAGTAGAGACACTACATACTGACATACATCTGAACATCAGCAGGAGAGGACTCTTTAAAGTAGAGACACTACATACTGATATACACCTGAACATCAGCAGGAGAGGACTCTTTAAAGTAGAGACACTACATACTGATATACACCTGAACATCAGCAGGAGAGGACTCTTTAAAGTAGAGACACTACATACTGATATACACCTGAACATCAGCAGGAGAGGACTCTTTAAAGTAGAGACACTACATACTGATACACACCTGAACATCAGCAGGAGAGGACTCTTTAAAGTAGAGACACTACATACTGATATACACCTGAACATCAGCAGGAGAGGACTCTTTAAAGTAGAGACACTACATACTGATACACACCTGAACATCAGCAGGAGAGGACTCTTTAAAGTAGAGACACTACATACTGATATACACCTGAACATCAGCAGGAGAGGACTCTTTAAAGTAGAGACACTACATACTGATATACACCTGAACATCAGCAGGAGAGGACTCTTTAAAGTAGAGACACTACATACTGATATTCAGCAGGAGAGGACTCTTTAAAGTAGAGACACTACATACTGATATACACCTGAACAGCAGCAGGAGAGGACTCTTTAAAGTAGAGACACTACATACTGATATACACCTGAACATCAGCAGGAGAGGACTCTTTAAAGTAGAGACACTACATACTGACATACACCTGAACATCAGCAGGAGACGACTCTTTAAAGTAGAGACACTACATACTGATATACACCTGGACATCAGCAGGAGAGGACTCTTTAAAGTAGAGACACTACATACTGATATACACCTGAACATCAGCAGGAGAGGACTCTTTAAAGTAGAGACACTACATACTGATATACACCTGAACATCAGCAGGAGAGGACTCTTTAAAGTAGAGACACTACATACTGACATACACCTGAACATCAGCAGGAGAGGACTCTTTAAAGTAGAGACACTACATACTGATATACACCTGAACATCAGCAGGAGAGGACTCTTTAAAGTAGAGACACTACATACTGATATACACCTGAACATCAGCAGGAGAGGACTCTTTAAAGTAGAGACACTACATACTGATATACACCTGAACATCAGCAGGAGAGGACTCTTTAAAGTAGAGACATTACATACTGATATACACCTGAACATCAGCAGGAGAGGACTCTTTAAAGTAGAGACACTACATACTGATATACACCTGAACATCAGCAGGAGAGGACTCTTTAAAGTAGAGACACTACATACTGATATTCAGCAGGAGAGGACTCTTTAAAGTAGAGACACTACATACTGACATACACCTGAACATCAGCAGGAGAGGACTCTTTAAAGTAGAGACACTACATACTGATATACACCTGAACATCAGCAGGAGAGGACTCTTTAAAGTAGAGACACTACACACTGATATACACCTGAACATCAGCAGGAGAGGACTCTTTAAAGTAGAGACACTACATACTGATATACACCTGGACATCAGCAGGAGAGGACTCTTTAAAGTAGAGACACTACATACTGATATACACCTGAACATCAGCAGGAGAGGACTCTTTAAAGTAGAGACACTACATACTGATATACACCTGAACATCAGCAGGAGAGGACTCTTTAAAGTAGAGACACTACATACTGACATACACCTGAACATCAGCAGGAGAGGACTCTTTAAAGTAGAGACACTACATACTGATATACACCTGAACATCAGCAGGAGAGGACTCTTTAAAGTAGAGACACTACATACTGATATACACCTGAACATCAGCAGGAGAGGACTCTTTAAAGTAGAGACACTACATACTGATATACACCTGAACATCAGCAGGAGAGGACTCTTTAAAGTAGAGACATTACATACTGATATACACCTGAACATCAGCAGGAGAGGACTCTTTAAAGTAGAGACACTACATACTGATATACACCTGAACATCAGCAGGAGAGGACTCTTTAAAGCAGAGACACTACATACTGATATTCAGCAGGAGAGGACTCTTTAAAGTAGAGACACTACATACTGATATACACCTGAACAGCAGCAGGAGAGGACTCTTTAAAGTAGAGACACTACATACTGATATACACCTGAACATCAGCAGGAGAGGACTCTTTAAAGTAGAGACACTACATACTGACATACACCTGAACATCAGCAGGAGAGGACTCTTTAAAGTAGAGACACTACATACTGATATACACCTGAACATCAGCAGGAGAGGACTCTTTAAAGTAGAGACACTACATACTGATATACACCTGAACATCAGCAGGAGAGGACTCTTTAAAGTAGAGACACTACACACTGATATACACCTGAACATCAGCAGGAGAGGACTCTTTAAAGTAGAGACACTACATACTGATATACACCTGGACATCAGCAGGAGAGGACTCTTTAAAGTAGAGACACTACATACTGATATACACCTGAACATCAGCAGGAGAGGACTCTTTAAAGTAGAGACACTACATACTGATATACACCTGAACATCAGCAGGAGAGGACTCTTTAAAGTAGAGACACTACATACTGACATACACCTGAACATCAGCAGGAGAGGACTCTTTAAAGTAGAGACACTACATACTGATATACACCTGGACATCAGCAGGAGAGGACTCTTTAAAGTAGAGACACTACATACTGATATACACCTGAACATCAGCAGGAGAGGACTCTTTAAAGTAGAGACACTACATACTGATATACACCTGAACATCAGCAGGAGAGGACTCTTTAAAGTAGAGACACTACATACTGATATACACCTGAACATCAGCAGGAGAGGACTCTTTAAAGTAGAGACATTACATACTGATATACACCTGAACATCAGCAGGAGAGGACTCTTTAAAGTAGAGACACTACATACTGATATACACCTGAACATCAGCAAGAGAGGACTCTTTAAAGTAGAGACACTACATACTGATATACACCTGAACATCAGCAAGAGAGGACTCTTTAAAGGTTTTTTTCGAGAAAGTAGTGCCAAATTAAAGAAGTAACGATTTTGACAATCCATTATTTAATCACACCACAGTTCTCTAACGACATGAATACATACATGTTATCAGGCTAAAGCACATGTGTTGTTAGTTGTACATAAATCTCACAGAAGTCCCAGGGTTACTTCCTCACCATTTGTTATGGTTCTTAAAAGGCACTAGGCACTTGGTGGAGAACTAGAAAATCATTCACAGTTTGTTTTACTAATGTTGAGTCTATTTCCAAAACATAGCGTTTTTAACTCCGGCTGGATCAAAGATAGGGGTAACTTCAACCAAAGTACTTTGAAATGTAGAAAGAGAATGTATTTGTCACTGAATCATTAGCGGTGGTGGAAGAAGTAACCCACTACTGAAGTGAGAGGTCTAAAACAACACTGTCAAAATAATCTGTTCCAGGTACAAGTAATGCATTGTTAGTGTTAACGGCCAAATGTACCGACACACCCCTATTCCTAATCAAACAGAAAATGACTTAATGTTTATAGATGCTGATTAATTATCCCTTAATTGGCTAATTGATTAATTGACGAAGTCGTTCTTGTAAAATTGTTTGCTAGTTTAATTAATAACAAAATACCATATCTTATAAACCCTTATTTTTAGGCAAATCTTTGTAAAGCAACTGCAAAATGAATGAATGTACAGTAATACGTACAAGTACCTACATGTTGCACATTCAGTACAATACTTGAGTAAATGTACTTCGTCATACAATCATTAGGAGTACGTCCATTGGTCGAACCGGTATGAAGGCGAACTGCCGAGCGAGTCAAGGATCTTATCTTGACACCAATACAAATATGAGGCCAGATGTGTTTTTATATCCAACGCGACCCTAAAGAAAGTATACACGTTATTATTTCCCCTTCTCCTCTAGGCTCTTCTCTTTTTCAGCATCTCCATGTACCCGCCGAGAGACTTCTGGATGGAGTCTTTGGTGATGAAGTTGACAAAGTATTTAATGTCGGACTCTCTGTTGGACGTGAGCTTGTCGATGGTTTTCTTCCTCATCATGGATTTGGTGATCTGTCTGGCGTGGTCTGTGAAATGTGGAAATTAAGAGTTAGATCATCCTCAGATCAAGACATAATGACTAGTGTCTTGGTAGGGAATTACTACCTAATGCTAGTATTGCCAGAACTGAGTAGATGTTGTGAAAAAAAGCTATTTTGCAAATACGTGAGGCTTTTACTTTGAAAACCATGCCTCATCCTTAGCTTCTTGTAATTGTGTAATTACTTCCTGTGTCTTTTATTTTGAAAAACATGCCTCTTTCTTAGCTGCCTGTAAGGATCAGGTAACTCTTTAGGGCTTTTACTTTGAAAAAAATGCCTCTTTCTTAGCTCTCTGCGAGTAACTCTTTGGGGCTTTTACTTTGAAAGCCATGCCTCATCCTGAGCTTCCTGTAGTTGTGTCGTTACTTCCTGTGTCTTTTATTTTGAAAACATGTCTCTTTCACAAACTACCTGGAAAAATATAGTAACTAAAGGAAATTTATTTTGAAAAAAAGGCTCATCCCGAGAATCTTTTTAGGATTCAGTTACTCTATGGGGCTTTTATTTTGAAAAAAAGCCTCTCCCTTAGCTTCCTGTGTGTAAGGATAAAGTAGTGCATTTATTTTGAAATACAAGCCTAATTCTGAGCTACCTCTTCCAATAAAGTAACTCTGTGGAGCTTTTATTTTGAAATCATGCATCCTCTAGCTATGAGGAGAAAATACAATAAAATGAAAAGTTATCCAAGGAGCATATTGAATAAAATATGGTAATATAAAAAAGGTTAAGAGCTTAAAAGGTTAGAATAAAAAATAAATAAAATAAAGGACAGTGAAATGCGGTGTGGAACAGGAGGGTTTGAGGCTTTTCTTAAAAAGTGAGAGTGATGGTCCCTATGGTCTCTGGAAGCTGATTTAAATATCCCAACACACCTGGAATAGCCAGCCACCTGCTGATGGTCTGCGTTGCCGCGGCGATGACCTGGTCTTCAGGCTCCAGCTGGTCCACCAGTCCGATCTTCAGAGCATCAGCTGGTTTGTAGAGGAGTCCCAGCTGAAGGGCCATCTCTGTGGTCCGCTGGCCCACCGTGTTCTTCATGGTGTCCATAAACCTGCATACAACATCATCATCATCAGACAGTGTTTCTTAAAGTGGGGGCGCAGAGGCATGACAGGGGGGCGCGAGAGACCAGGAGAAAAACTTGTCATGACCGGCGGAAGTTACACTTAGAAACCTATGAGGGCGCTGTAGGACACAGGTGTGTAATGTGCATGTTGAGGATGGAAGGTCAATAGGGGGCGCTAGGAGGTGCTGCAGCTCCCCCCAGGATAGCCATAGCACCCCCAGGAATGTATGTCTTTTTTATTTTTTATGTGTGAAATTCATAATTTGCAAAATGATTGATTAGAAAATAATATGCTACAGTACAAGTACGTCTGGGTCTCTGTGTTTCATTCAAGCTGGGCTCTGTGTGTGTGTTTGGCACGAGCTATTTTGTGTGCGTGTGCGAGAGAGAGAGAGAGAGAGCGCACCGGTACCGGAGATTGTTGTTGTTAGCATCTGGTGCTAGCTAGCTACGCTAACGGATATAAGGAGCTTTTTCAACAACAAGCTGGAGGAGAGTCCTCTCCTGTCAGACTGAGAGACTCAGTGAACTAAAGGACTCTCAGTGTTATCTCAGTGGGTCTCAAACGTTTTGGTCACCATTAATGTATACAATTATTTCCGAGGCACACGTTTATATGATCATTATAGTTATAAAGAAATAAGAGAATAAATGAAAAACAGGTATGAAATACTATATGGCACTAAAACAAGAATAAAGTTTAAAAGGGGAGTGATTTGTAAAATATCCATAAAGAAAAAGTAAATCTGTTTACAGTTCTGTTTCATAGGTGTTGAGAGAGGTATCCATAGATCTCTCCATGTTGCGCTCAAAGTGCAGCAGATAGATGCTTTTAACTTCAATATAAATAAAAAAAAATCCTCCCGGGGGAGCTTGCCCCCGGACCGCCCTAGAGGAGGTGAGGACCCCCCTAGAGGAGGTGAGGACCCCCGTAGAGGAGGTGAGGACCGCCCTAGAGGAGGTGAGGACCGCCCTAGAGGAGGTGAGGACCCCCCTAGAGGAGGTGAGGACCGCCCTAGAGGAGGTGAGGACCCCCCTAGAGGAGGTGAGGACCTAGAGGAGGTGAGGTCCACTCCCCACTCATAGAAAACAGCACTTTACCCCCTGCCTATATGCCGTGAGCTGATTATGCAGCCTTCATTGTAACAGTCGCAGGTACACTGTGTGTGTGTGTGTGTGTGTGTGTGTGTGTGTGTGTGTGTGTGTGTGTGTGTGTGTGCTAGGGCTGAACGATTAATCGATTTTAAATCGAAATCGCGATTTGAAATGATGCGATTATCAAATCGCAAAGCCTGCGATTTTTTTTAACATCTTTTTTTTTTTTTACAATTTTTTCTTTTTACAATTTTTTGATTTTCTTCTTGTGTGTCAGTCCTCCGCACCAATCAGAAGCGCTGTGCTCCACATGTACCAGCCATTGTTAATCAATCAGAAGTAGCCCATGATAGAAGGTGATAGACAGATTGATCCAATCACCTGCCAAGTGCTTCTGAAAGTGCCTGCCCTTTCCAGATGGCTTCCAATGGAGCTTTAGATGGTTTCTGAGTCAGGTCAGTGATGCTCCATCACATGTTTCTATCACAGGGTGAATCTTAAACTGAAGCTCGACTTTAAAGCAACCCAACGGAAGTTTCATGTAAGTTTAGTTATTTCACTCGTAGCTCGGGCTGCGGGGGCGCTAGAGACGGGAGCACGTTGATACGACCTTCCTAGCCGGAGTTATGGTCGCATTTTACAATAAACTTCCGTTGGGGCGCTTCAAAAACAAATATCGCAATTCGAATCGCAATATCTGTCAGAAAAATCGCAATTGGATTTTTCCCCAAAATCGTGCAGCCCTATCGTGTGTGTGTGTGTGTGTGTGTGTGTGTGAGTGTGAGTGTGAGTGTGTGTGTGGGGAGTGTTGCAGTAGAACATTCCTCTGTAGCGCCCGGTGCATTAATGGGAAACCCTACATGTTTGAGCAACCTCTATGAAACGTCAAGCTACCCCACAGCACCCCCAAAATAAATCTCTGGCGCCGCCACTGAGCCTGCGACCCCGTTCTGAAGACATGTGCAGCCACACAGGTCATTGCAGCCACTCATGCTGTGATAGGACACACTTACCAAATATCAGCATTTTCTTTGCAAAGTGGCGTAGAAGTTATTGTTCTAGCAAAGGGATTTTATTATGTATTTCTTTTTTTGAGCACACAGACTTATGGAGCTCTGTTTTATTATCACTGTTCTAGCAAAGGAATGCTCACGTTCATATTGATGTATTTTAATAAATGTATGTTATTATAGTTTTCTTAAAATAGCTCTATCTGTGAACATGTTGGTTCAAGGTTTGTTTTGGTCACGTGTACAGAGCTACAGTGTAGTTATGACGATGAAAATCTGAGGTCCTGAGCTCCTCCAACAGAGAACACAATAACACAGATACAGAGAGAAAAAGTGAAATTGTGAAATTCCAACAATTGATAATTCCTCCTCACCAGAAAGGAGCCACGATGCCCAGCTGCGTCTCGTTGAGGCCGATGTTGTAACGAGGGTTATCCGCCATTATCCTGTAGTCACACGTCATGGCCATCAGACAGCCTCCGGCCGGGCTGGAGCCCTGAGAGACACATGTTCCTTTATTAAACTGATGATGATGTCAAGGTGGAGCCTCCTACCGTGGACGGAGAACGTGGAGGAAATGCATATAATGGAAGAAATGACATATCGACTGAGACGGCAAGAAACACAATATGAAGAGAAATGGGAGAAATGGTCAACGTTTAAGATTCAAACCAGCGACAAGGAATACTGACTGATTGAGAGGAACCGTTCTGACAAATGAGAACGTGACTAAACTGCATTTTTATTTTATATTATCTCTGTATTTGCATCTATAGTTGTATAGCTCGTGTCCTCACAGACACTAAAAGAGTGGATCACATCAGTCCGGTTCTGAAGTCTTTACACTGGCTTCCAGTCGGCCAAAGAATTGATTTTAAAGTACTATTGCTGAACGATCTCCTGCATAAATATGAACCATCCAGGAGTCTCAGGTCTTCTGGGACGGGTCTACTCTCTGCTACAAGAGTCAGAACTAAACATGGAGAAGCAGCATTTAGTTTGTATGCCCCGACCATCTGGAACAAACTGCCTGAATCCTGCAGGTCCGCTGCTAAATCAAGATGAAGAACGTATCTTTTTGACGCAGCATTTAGATGAGTTGTTCAAATTCACACTGCAGTTTTATCCATGTATTTTATACCTGTCGTGTTTATTTCATTATCTTTGCTTTTTAAAATGCCTGTCTTTAAATGCCTTTTATATTGTGCTTCCACTGTATTTGTTCTTAAATGTCTTTTATTTTATTTTGTAAAGGGTTGCCGTGTGCTGAAAGGTGCTGTGTAAATAGACTTGCCTTGCCTATTGCATTGTTTATTTTGTTTGGGTTGTCATGTACGTGCACAGCTGTTTTCTTATCTAATAAAATCTAAAGTTAGTGGGTTCTGTACCTACATTGATAGCAGCGATAGTGACCATGTTGGAGCCGTAGAGCTTCAGCCACATCTCCTGAACGGATCTCCAGAACGCTCCACAATGTTCCGGACTCTTCCCGTACATCTCCGTGATGTCCAGCCCGGCGGAGAACACCTTCGGCTGAGCCTGAAGTCACACACTCAGGGTCAATTATCATTGTAAACTGTATGAGGGCTTTTATTTTGAAAAACATGTATATTACTGAGCTTCTTGTAAGGATACAGTTACTCTATGGGGCTTTTATTATGAAAAACATGCTTCTTAGTGAGCTCCCAGTAAGGATATAGTAAGTCTATGGGGCTTTTATTTTGAAAAACTAGCATCTTCCTGAGCTTCCTGAAAGGAAAAAGCTTCTCTATGGGGGCTTTATTTTGAAAAACATGCCTCTTGCATTGACTCCTGCTAGGTTACAACTACTCTAAGGGGCTTTTATTTTGAAAAAACATGCCTGATCCCAATTCCTGCTTGGATAAAGCTTCTCTATGGGGCTTTAATTTTTGAAAAATGTGCCTCTTCCGTATATTCCTGCTAGGATACAGCTACTCCATGGGGCTTTTATTTTGAAAAACATGTCTCATACTCAGCTTCTTGTAGGTATACGGTTACTCTTCTATGGGGCTTTTATTTTGAAAAGAATAAGCCTCATCCTGACTCCTGCTAGGATACAGCTACTCTATAGGCTTTTATTTTGAAAGAAAAGAAGCGTGTAAGTATCATTAATGTTTGTTTGACACAGAGATTATTTTCTGCAATAATCCAAAGTCTATAGACAGTATGTTTCCCACTGTACCGAGGTGATGATGAGGCCTCGGCAGCTCTTATCCATCTCCAGCTTCTCCACACTGATGCACAGCTCGGTGAGGAAGTCTAAACTGAGGCTGTTGACCGGAGGACTCTGCATGTGCATCACAGCCACACCTGCGCACACACACGCAAATAAAATACAGGGAATATGTAACGGCAGATTAGGATCCTCAAAAGATGCCTTTTTTTATTTTACCCTGACACACACGATATATTAAAAAGTTTACCTGTGCTCTGGTCGAACTCCACTCTGATCTTCGGAGGCGTGGAGTAGTTTCTCTGCTGAGGGACGAGGAGAGGAGACATTCTGATATCACTGCTGCAGGAGGACCGCTGGGAGAGGAGACCTAACACACACACACACACACACACACACACACACACACACACACACACACACACACACACACACACACACACACACACACACACACACACACACACACACACACACACACACACACACACACACACACACACACACACACACACACACACACACACACACACACACACACACACACACACACACACACACACACACACACACACACACACACACACACACACACACACACACACACACACACACACGTTAGAGTTAACAGAGATCCAAAAACAATAATATATAAAAATAACGCCAATAGGAAAAGGTAGAAGTAGTATATGTTATAGAGTCTGGAGAATAGTGTCCTTAGGCTGACTCTTCTCTGCAGCTCCACAAAGTATCAGATATCTTACCGAACATTGCTTTATATGACACTAGTCCATATTGCGATGTATCCTCAATACATTATAACCTAACGGTCAAATGAAGGATAAAGTCGTAGTGAGATGTGACCTTTGTCCCAGTTGGAGCTAACAGCTAACAGCAGGAGTCATGTTAGATATTCAGTAACTGTTATATGTTCAGACACTTACCCGTCAGTCCGCTCCTGCTCCTTAACGCAGCTCTTAAAGCCATGTTGTTTTTACTTTATGGGTTAAATAAATAAGAAGCTTCTTAAACTTCCTCCAGTCTGCAGCTCCGAGCCTCTGCTTCTTCTTCTGATGAGTGTTTTGCAGCAGCTGGAGAGCATTAGTGCCCTCTGCTGCGGAGGAGGACATAAGACATGTTGGCTATTACAACTGTAATATAATAATATAAATAAATACAGGTACAAATATAATTAAATAATAAAAATGTTTATGCAATATTCTCGTCACGCAAAGCAACAGCCTAGAACAACCTCAACCTATACAAGTAACCTCGTAAGCCATTCTACTGATGCTGGACAGGTTTTCAGTGGGCGCACAATAAACGGCAACAAACACATTCATGTAAATAAACAGCCAGATAATGGATCAACGCTCTCTGTCTAATATGTTCGCTAGCTGATAGTGTTGTTGCATAGCAACCACCTCGCACTGTTTCGTGCAGAAGGCAACCGAGGGACTATTTTATTTTGAACATCATTATTTACTAATACAAACTATTTAAATTAGAGTGTGTATTTTTCTTTCATATTGTCACACTTGGTAACCGTTTTATAAAAGCAATAGCTCACTTCATATACCACGGCCTGTCGTGAGCTTAAATAATAGCCTACAAATTATGTTAATATGAACTGTTAAGTATATTAATTAGGGCTGTCAAACGATTACAATTTTTAATCAGATTAATCACAGCTTAAAAATTAATTAATCATGATTAACCACCATTCGAACTATGTCCAAAATATGCCATTTATTTATGCATATTGTTGTGGGAATGGAAAGATAAATGAAAGAAGGCGGATATATCCATTTAACACAGTATCTATGTTTATTATAACATTTTTCTGCGTGTCAAAATGAAAGACAGCCCACACACCTATCAATCATCAAACCGTGGGGTCTTAATTCATTACGTGTTGATTTCTATCAACGGGGGAGTACTTCAGGAAAGTCGACGGGGGGGGGGGGGGCGGCTAGTGGAGTACTTCGTGACCACAGAGTGTGAACGTTGTGTTTGGCTGTTTTAGCGCAGTTCTCCAGTGAAGGGGGGGAGTCTCCCTCCGCAGCCGGTTGGCGTAGTTTGGGCACAATTCCGTTGTACAGACCGACGTTAACAGCAGCCCTGTCTGTGCACACGGAGACCGACTGTCGTCCGGTGATCTAACCGCCTTCTGGAAAAGCTTCACAAGTACGTCGGTACGCAAATGCGCTTTGTGACACAAGTGACGGTACGCATTTCAGAGAGATTACGCACATAACCTGCGTACCAGTTATGTGCACCCCTGTACTACAGCAAAAGTATTCTTCGTCGGGACTTCCTGCAACAACACCACGCCGTTATCAAAGATGTTCTATTGAGAAGACGATCACTACGTGACAAAAGTTTTCAAAACCGTGGATACTGAAATCAATCTTACTAACTGCTATCTGTGCAATTTACTCCGCGCGAGTTGGCAGACTTTATTTTGCTTCCTTTAACATCATTGTTCATGGTGGGGCTAAGCCATTTCTTGGTATGGGTGTAGCCTACCCCAGCCATACCCTGGCGCTGCCACTGGTGGCACGTATGGGGCGGGCCATTCTGCACATGCGTTACATGCGTTAAATATTTTAACGCAATTAATTCAAATAATTAATTACCGCCGTTAACGCGATAATTTTGACAGCACTAATATTAATATAATAGTGTTTAGTCCTTGTTCCCTCTTTTAATGGAAAAGCTACTGAATTGCTACCTGATTGAAATACACTGAGGGAAACAGCCATGATGGCTTTACTGGTAATTGAGCCGTTAAATCTTCCCACTATAAACTGTGTGTTAGTTTACCTTTCAGAACGCAGCAGTGTTCACCGCTTGTCAGGTGACAACGAACAACCAATCACAGCCCAGCTCACCTGTCTCTTCAGTAAACACCTGTCCTCAGTATATTAGCAGTGTTTTATTTTACTGCAGGGCCAATGTTAGCCGGAGTGAAAGATCTGGGTATTCTTTCACACACAATGACGTCACGAGCTACCAACAATGCAACGCGCGCCATATATATATATATAAATATGCCATTTTCCTGGAGGTGCAAATATCCTGGAGGTGCAAATATAAACAGCTAGCTAACGTAGCTGGCCAGGCAGAGCGCACTAGTTTTTTTTTCTGAATTAACGACCGAAGAAATCGCTGCATGTCTTCGGATTACATCTCTGGACTTGAGGGGTGTGCTCTAGGTCGTTACCAGCGTAAACTAGAGCTGTGTGGGTTGTCGGATTGCCCTTACAGACTGCCTGCAGATGTATGGAAAAACGACCCTCGAAAGTGGCCTTCGTCGATTTTGGCTGCATCTACGTCTAATTTCTGGAAACACCAGGTGAATACCCCACTTGTCACAATAATATTATCATGCCATTGCATATAGGCCTATGTGGTATTTTAGAGTTGACTAGATATTGATTAAGGCAATAGACTATGATATTCTGCTTGCACCTCGTGTGAAATGGCGGATACCAGAAGTACGGTGTCGCCCTCGGCCCAATACCCGTATGTGTGTGTGAAAGAATACTACGAAGCAGGATTTTTGCTTAGCGGCTAACTTCAGGGAAAACTCGGGGTTTCCGGTCCTACGAAGCTGGTTCTCTTTTTAGCAGGCTAGATCTCCATGGTAACTTATGCTGTGCGGCTAACCTGGGGGGTATACTACGAAGCAGGGTTTTCGTTTAGCAAGATAACTTCTGGGATTTCCGGTACTACGAAGCTGGTTCACTTTTTAGCGGGCTAGATCTCCATGGTGACTTATCCTGGAACCTAGTCTGTGATCCGAAGCAGGATAGGTTCCAGGATAAGAGATCAACTCAGCGAAAGCACCACGCCTGCTGACCAATCAGAGCTCAGTGTGCGGAGGAAATACAGTTTAAACTGCCGTTGCATGAAAGACGGCCGGCCAAAATCACCGACTGTGTGAACGTGAAAATGAATAGAACATCACCTCCATCTTCAGAGCAATCTGACTATTATAACTATTATACTATTATGTTAAGAAAGCTTAATTAAATATCTGCCACAACATAAGTAACCGGATTAAAGTAACATTACGTTGCCTACAGTCCGCGGCACTGTGAGTGCAGACGTCGATGTGTCCCATTATCATTCATATCACATCATATATCACATCATAATGTACTAGATAGGACACGGCTGGCTTGAGCGAACGAGTTGATAGCCAGTGTTGTAGGACAGTGGTTTTGTTTTGGATTAAGTCAACCGGCTAACTCAAAACATATCCAGGATATGTTGAATTAGATTCGTAGTATACCCCCCTGGTCGGGACCAGGGGGGTATACTACGAAGCAGGATTTTCGTTTAGCAAGATCACTTCTGGGATTTCCGGTACTACGAAGCTGGTTCACTTTTTAGCGGGCTAGATCTCCACGGTGACTTATCCTGGAACCTAGTCTGTGATCCGAAGCAGGATAGGTTCCAGGATAAGAGATCAACTCAGCGAAAGCACCACGTCTGCTGACCAATCAGAGCTCAGTGTGCGGAGTTTAAAGCGATCAAGTCATATTACAGGAGAAAGGAAATACAGAAAAGCTGCCGTTGCAGGAAAGACGGCCGGCAAAAATCACCGACTGTGTGAACGTGAACATGAATAGAATATCTCCTCCATCTTCAGAGCAATCTGACTATTATAACATTAGCGTTAAGAAAGCTTACTTAAATATCTGCCACAACATAAGTAACCGGATCAGAGTAACATTAAGTACAGTCCGCGGCATATCACTTCATAATGTATCATATATCTCCTGATCTGAGTCAGCTATCTGGCCGTGCAACACTCACAGCGTCACAGACTGGATGCAGAAGTATTATTTTAAGCAACACATTAAGTTGACGAAACACTCGAGACAAATGTAATGAAAGTCAGATCGTGTTTTAGACGGGGCAGTGATATCATAAACCTGTTAATGTACGCATTCAAACACTTGTTCTGTTCCCAGCTGTATTCACCTTGCAGGTGCAGCTCTGTGGCTTTGATCCTGGATCAAGTGTTTAAGTCATGGATGTTTAAAGTTTAACTTCTTCATATTTGTCTAATTATATAGTTGACTTTTCATTCAGGAAGTATGACGCTGCGCTGTCAGTACGCTTCTCCATGTCTGTGATTGGTCGAATGCTCCAGATACCACCCCTCTCATGTGAACGCCTAACTAGATAGGACACGGCTGGCTTGAGCGATCCACTTGATAACCCGCGTCGTAGGACCGCTTAGCGAGAGCGCGTATGTTTTGGATTAGGCCAACCGGCTAACTCAAACATATCCAGGTTAGGTTGAACCGGCTTCGTAGTACAGGCCCCAGTACAGTGTTATTCATGTTATGAGCTCTGCTGCTCCTCTAAGATATACTTTATTGATCTCAATTTGGGAAATATTTTTCTTACAGCCGACTTTAGCTAGCACCTCTTCAAAGACACATGAAACACATTCCTCAAAAGTTACCCTTTATTTAACCCTGAAATTATCAGTGCATAAGTACAGATACACACACAGATACACAGATATACACACACCCCTCTCGGGCCCCTGGTAGTCACACGGCTCCATAATATAATCACTACTTTTCTTCTAAATGAAATGCGGACTTTACAGAATGCATGGTGTTGCACTGCAATAGCAGTTAGAAGAAAAACAATGGGTTTTAATGGAAGTCAATGAGGCATTTTTGACCATGATGGAGTCCAGAGGGAGTATCTGACACTGCGTAAAAAATACTGATGCAATCAAATCAATTTTGCTGCTAATCTCGGACATATTCAAGACTCTAATGAATATCAAAGCCCCCTACTAATTATTATATGGAAAAGAATTAATGTTTTGAGATGAATAATTAAATCATTCAAATAGTGTAAGGTATTTACTGTAAAGGGTTCAAATCCTGAAAATGATTGAATGTTTGTTAGTTTTGAGGAAGTTTTAAGTTTTTAAGTGATTTATGAAAAAAAGCAGAATAAAATATTGATGTATGATAATATGATTTAAAAACATGTAAGAATAAAAGACATTGGATTTTAAAAAATGGACTCAAGAGATGAGAAAAAAATGCAAAAAGGCCAGAGGGAGGCATAAGGGTTAATCTGCTAGTAAAGTGTAAATAAGGATTTATAGAAGATGATTTCATGACTTTAAAATGACAGTGGATGCATTTAACAGAGCTGCAATATTTAAATGTTATTATCACGTTAAGCTCTTGTAATTAATACAGCAGAAAACAGCAGTGTTTCAGCAGTTCATGTTTTCTTTGTTGTTTTGGAATACGCTCTGATCTGATTTTCACTGCAAAATGCATCTTTCCCATGGGACGTTTCCCCTCGTGGACCTGGAAGATAAAATAAACAATCACTTCATACAGAGGTCTTATAACTTTAGTGACTCTGCTACTGATAACATCTGCTCTGTGAATCACTTCCTGTCTTCTGCTTTAAGAAAAACTGAGATATTTATATTCCTCAACGTACCCCGAGGTGGATTTTTGTTCCCTTAAACTAAAATATGAATATGTATGTACTTACAGTATACAATACATGTACCAGTTCCTCATGAATCGCCTAAACGACTACATGTTGTATTGAATCATCCAACATGTTTCAGATACAGTTTAATTTACTCTGAGGGGTCGAGACTGGAAAAGTTTGAGAACCACTGCTGTATAGCATCTTACACAGAGACCCCCTCCTCTTTATCATGTACATCCTTCCCATCAGTCATATCCTCCGCCAACATGGCATCGATTTCCCCTGCTACGCCGATGACACTCAACTCTACCTCTCATCACAGCCACCACCCACTCCACCCTCTCCGTCTGCCTTACAGACCATTAACTATGGATGCAAAAAAAACTTCCTCCAACTCAATAAATCACAAACATGAATCGGCCTGGATTCCCTCACCTGTTCTGCCCAGTGATTCTCACTCACCATTGACAGCTCAAAGTCGACCCCTCCACCCAGATCTGAAACCTCTGTGTTATCTCACCCGATCACCAAACTGCCTTTTTCCAACTCAAGAACACTGTTTTACTGCTACTGAAACCCTCATCCTCGCCCTCATCACCTCCAGACTCGAGTACTGTAATAGCATCCTCTACGGTTCTACGTCCAGAACCCCCCCGCCCGTCTGCTCACCTCCACCCACCGCCGAGACCACGTCACTCCGGTCCTCCCCCCATGTCATAAGTCCGCCAATCTGAATGACTGTGTTTGTTAATTGTAACTTTTGTAAAGCGTGTGTCTGGAAAAGCGCTATATAAATTAAATGTATTATTATTATTATATTAAATACAAATCAATATTTTGAAAGTAGTGTTTGGTCCTGATTACCTGTCTGTAGATTCAGGTGTGTTTTCAGGTGGGATGGAAACTGGAGCCTGGAATTATGAAAGGCACAAAGTGAGTTATTGTTCTAAAAATCAAGCACAGCTCGATGAACCAGAGCAGAGCATCATGAGACAAAAATCTAAAATTCAAATGAGTCTAGTTCCTGTCAGCTCATCGTTGATTTCCAACGGGTAAGTAACGGGTTAACATGTCACGTAGTGCTGAGCCATGTCCACTACTGTAACCTACAGCACAGCAGCCAATCACAGCACATTATTACAAGCCAATCAGAGTTACAGCCAATCACAGCACAGTAGCACCAGCCAATCACAGCACAGTATTACAAGCCCAGCACCAGCCAATCACAGCGCATTGGGGCGGGACCATTGCTCACAGCAGATGAGCTGATATATAATTAAATGTATTCCCACCTAAGCAAATTCCTTACATGTGAAAAACCTAATTGGCAACAAACTGAATCCTAACTCTGATACGAGTTGGTAAATTAAACGTCCGCAGAATTAAGGTGACAAATCTTTGTTCAACAAAAGCTTTCAGTGCAATTGTTTGTTTTAATGGAAGATAACCCGTCAGTTTGTTTAATATTGAGGACAGAAGGTCTCTCATCATTCTTGATCATTTTCCAAAATGCCTCCACGCTCCTCTTTACGTCTCAAACACGTGATAAATTCAACAAGTCCTCCAACTCAAACGACCAAATGGGCCGATTGTTCAGGCGCTTAATACGTCCTATAATTACGTTTTAAAGTGTTCGGCCTCCAGTGCTCCCGTTGAAAGCAAACGTTACAGATGGTCGTTCATTCACAAATAACCCTCTCTGTAAAATCCTAAACTGTAGGATAGTTTGGCATTAAAACGCTTTTTGATTAGATTTCTAGCGAGAAGCGTATATTGTACTTTTAGAATCCACGTCCAGTCGATACGTAGGATCTATAGTTTGATAGATATTACGAAGATGATTTGAGGTATGCGGCAGCCTCCATGTAAAGTTACGGGTTGAAAACAGTATTTCCGGTCTCAACGTTTTCATAATAAAACCAATGATCAAATGATTTAACAGTGATGTCTGCAGAACTCATCCACTAAAAAACATCAGTTTATCCTTTATTGTTAATTATACGACATTTATTGTTTTAAATTGTGTCCAATGCTTTTGTGTTTTTCCCATAGGTTTTTCTCTTTCGATTCTGAGAGACACCTTTCTTTTTTCAGAGGTTTTGACAGGCTAAAACATCGATTGTTTTAGCCGCAATGCATGTTGGGATATGGTGTTTATAAGATATGAAATCTGAAAAACATTTTTTTTAAATAAAATAATACTTTATTCAGAGTGTGCTTGCTTTTCTCTTTGGAAGTCATCACATAACGGCTTTGTAATACACGGTTCGGCTGCATTAAATATTACATATCTGCCGTAGACATTTATAGAGCCCTGATGAGAAGATCTTTTGACAAACTGGAAGAGATGCCGCCAAAACTGAATACGTGACGTGGATCATAAATATATCAGCCATTAAACAACATCTTACATTTCTTTTCACACAATACGTCTCCTTGCAGTATCAACACTAATTCGGCTGACTTTTATATTTGATCCAATTAGTAGATAGTCTGTATTTACACCATAAAGGTGCACAGCTGATATAAAGGGATTTTTTGTAGTTTTTAAAGATATTATTTACTACCTTTCCAACTCCTCAAGCAGTTGACTGTTACAGGTCTATACAAGTTCATGGTACAAAGCATAAGCTTCACATCGAGAGACTGAAACTGTATGTTCCTTTACCGTTCTGTTTTCATTTCACAATAAAGTTAATAGTCATATTATGTTTGATATTATTATGTTTTATTAACTAGACCACTGGTTTTTGAACCCGCGCCGCCTAGTGGTTAAAGCACGTTATTACATTTTGTTGTTGAATACGTTTTATTTGATGAAAACATTAAAATATTAAGAGTAGCCTACATACAACATTGGGGGAAAGTAGAAGGCATGATAGAAATATAGAATAGAAAATATCAAGAAGATACTGTAGTGATCTCTACAATAAAACAGTTTAGTGCAGGACGTCCAAAGATATTAACAGGAGGAACAAAACAGACCAACTAATAAGGCTTTATTTAAACATTAAAGAATACTTTAAGTTAAGGTCTTCTTTTTAATAAGAAAAAAACGTTGGGGTTATCAACAGATAAATATGAAGTCTGACAAAGTACTTAACGTCTAATATATTGCATAGTTTATTGTGGCACTTGACAATCACCTTCCCTGAATTTGACTCAGGTGTAACTAAAGTCTGATTTAAGGGTTGTTTATATTTCACATCATTAATCACAATCTGCAAAGTAACTCAAATAAATGTAGTGGAGTAAAAATACCAGGTTAACCTCTAATTGTAGTGGAGTAGAACAAAGTAGTATGCTGCTGTAACAAAAACATTTCCCAACTTGGGATCAATAAAGTATATCTTATCTTATCTTAAGATGATCGATGGCTACTGCCATCTTTGCACAATGTGCCTCTGAACCTTGACAAGTGCATGTTTCATGCTTATCAATGAACAACAGGAGGGGTCACAGACATAAGACCAGCTGTTAAACAAAGCTCTTCTGACCTTAGCTGGCATGTGGGTTTATTAATTCACCCATTTATTAATGATATGTTTTAAATGTGATAACACCGCTGTGTTTCGTATCCCCTAAACCTCCAGGGTGTATACAGTTTAATACTGGCAACTTCTAATTGTGGGAAATACGAAAACGTCTTATAAAGAGACGTGCCGTAGAACATGTTGCGAAACACACAATAGCCAGCATGTGTAATTTGGGGGGGGGCTGGACCCGGGGGCTGGAGCCGGGGGCTGGACCCGACCAATTCCAGTTTTTGGAAAGTCTGCAGTGGTTCCATTCCATTTCATAGAGCTGTGACGCTCAGCGTAACCTTGTCGCACTGTCAATCCAACATCCAATCACAGAGCTTGATGACTAATCACGGGGTTTGTAAGGCAAGGCGGATGTTGTAGTCCCAAACGATAGCTGGGGATTCTGGGTAGTATAGTGTCTCCGGAAACTGTAGTGTCTAAATTCCGAAAAAACTATTTGTTTCTCTAAATCGAAGGTTAAAAACACAAAAGCATTGTACACAATTTAAACCAATCAATATTGTGTAATTAACAAGGATAAACTGATGTTTTTTAGTGCATGAGTAATGGAGATATCACTGTAATCATTTGACAGTGAGGGGAATATATCCGGTTTTATTATGAAAACTTCGAGACCGGAAAAACTGTTTTCACCCACGCTAACTTTACATGGAAGCTGCATACACGTTATCCTGACAAGACCTCAAATCATCTTCGTAATATCTATCAAACTATAGATCCTACACATCCACTGGACGTGGATTCTAAGAGTACAATACACGCTTCTCGCTAGAAATCGAATCAAAAAGCATTTTAATGACCAAACTATTCCACAATTTAGGATTTTCCAGAGAGGGTTATTTGTGAATAAACGTCCCTCCGGAGCGTTTGCAATGAACGGGACGGGAGCATGTTGTTATATCTCTCACAGGCTCCGCCCTCTACTGGACTCTATGGGTACTACCCTCTATGCAAGCATTCATCGCCTGGACAGGCAGGAAGAGCCTGCCCCACGGGGATTTGTGCGCACTCCACACGGGCTGTGGCTGTGTCGACAGCCTTATTCGACGGTGTGAGTGTGGAGGATATATGCACAGCGGCGTCTTGGTCAACGCCAGGCCCCTTCATAAAGTTTTATCTCTTGGACATGTCTGGCTCTTTCTCCAGCACTGTTTTTTGAGCACACTTTCTGCGAGGTAAGCGCAGCAGAGTGTGCTCTGTCAGCCGCAGCCCAGACTTCTCCACGGTCACAACCGGGTTAAAGGAGAATGTGGGGCAGTGCAGCTGCTGACCAGAAAAGCCGGTCAGGGGCAGTAGGGTGGAATGATGTTGTTGGACGACAGTGCGCGTATACATCAGGGCTCCACCCACTGTACCCATAGAGTCCAGTAGAGGGCGGAGCCTGTGAGAGATATAACGTTGGGTTACGTATTGTAACCCTTGTTATATTAGCACAGGCGGAGCCCTCTACTCAGGGCACTGTCTGTCCTATATCGCTCGCTGAAGAGAGGTGTAGGTTGATAGTCAGGAGGCTTTTATACGGTGAGATGCGCGCGGATTCAGGTAGGCCCGCCCCGGGGCCGGCTACGTCTATAGAAGTCTCAGTAGGTGAATGCTTGCATAGAGGGTAGTACCCATAGAGTCCAGTAGAGATGCCGCCCTCTACTGGAGGGCGGCATCCCCTAATTAGGGATGCCAGCGATTATTCGATTATTCGTTACAGTCTCCATAATCGAAAATTATTTTAAAAATTCGATTTTATTTATATATATTTTTATTATTATTTATGTTTTTAGTTTTTTTTCCGGCTTAGTTTCAACCAAAATATAGACTAATGCTAATAATAGTAATAGTATTAATAATTGTAAATGGCCATTGGTCACACCACCAGTTTGTTTTACTGTAAACTTGGAGGAAGCCAGCAGCAATCGAATAATCGATTTTGATCATGGTCAGTTTCTGGCATCCCTAGTGCTAATATAACAAGGGTTACAATACGTAACCCAACGTTTCTTACACGACCACTAGAGCGCCTCTAGTGGTCGTAAGAGAGCTTGATGACTAATCACGGGGTTTGTAAGGCAAGGCGGATGTTGTAGTCCCAAACGATAGCTGGGGATTCTGGGTAGTATAGTGTCTCCGGAAACTGTAGTGTCTAAATTCCGAAAAAACTATTTGTTTCTCTAAATCGAAGGTTAAAAACACAAAAGTATTGTACACAATTTAAACCAATCAATATTGTGTAATTAACAAGGATAAACTCTTAAAAATAAGAGTTTGTTCTTTGAGTTAGTCAGCTTCAGAGTCCTGACTGATCTAACGGACCGTCCACACAGCGGCTTTGGAAAAAGCTTGGAGCTGGGCGTGTCTGAAGCTCGACCAACAACCAATCACATGAATCTCCCGCCCCTGACACACAAGCAGCGGTTTGAGCTTGTACTGGCATATGATTCGATTGGCTGACGCTTCTGCCGAGGCTTCAAAAGTTGAACATTGCTCAACCTTTGAAATCTGAAACGCCAGGAAAGCTCCGCTCTGCTTCCCACAATGCAGTTCGACGAAAAGTGACGTTACCCCATTCAAAGTGAAAGGGCAGAAGCTTCCAACGCCGCTGTGTGGACGGGCCGTTAGGCTTTACATCCCATCATATCTTCTCTGCAAACACTACGACTGACTGCTCTCAGCTGCATCGGAGGAAATAACTGCTCAGTAATCTAGAAACAAAAAACATAACAGGAAAACAAAATAGAGTATCTTTTCACTCTTCTGTAAAATCCCATATGTCTGTTAAAAGGTTACTTACTCAATGTAGCTTTGCTTACAGTGTTTGTTTTTGAACCTGCAGTCAGTGGGTAACATCACTGACTTGTTGTGATCCTAGTGAGAGAAACACATCCCTGTGTTTAATACAATACTGCTGAACCAGCAGAGACCCCTCACTGACCTGAGGGTCTCCAGTCTGCAGTCTGGACCCTCCAGAAGATCTCTCAGCAGCTCCTCATCTGAATCCGGCAGATCGTTGTCACTCAGGTTCAGATCTCTCAGATGGATGTTGGACTTCAGAGCTGAGGCCAGAGCAGAACAGCTGATCTCTGACAAACTGCAGTTCTCCAGACTGAATAAAGAAAACATGATGTCACTTTAGAAAACAAAGTTCATGTTTGAAATAACTCCAGGTTTAATAATCTGATCAGAGAAGAAGAAGGTTAGAAAGTGGAAACTCCAAAGGTAAAAGCTGTAAGAGAGAAAAAGTGAAAAGATCTCTCATTAATATGAAAGACAACGTGCTTCTCCTTCAATAATAAAGAGGTGACTTCACATCTGAGACTCTGCTCCATCTACACCAGAGGTGCCCAGTACGTCGACCGCGGGCGACCGGTCGACCGCGAGGGCAATGCTGGTAGATCGCGAGTCATTCATAAAAAAAAATCCTGTTCCGTTAAAATAGACAAAACAGGTTTTGATCCCTCCTCCCTGCCACTTAATTCAGGAGTTTACTTGATTGACAGAAAAAGCGACCTATCGCTTTCCAGTCTGTTAACCCAGAATGCAAAGCGATACAAAGTCAGTCAAGTGCCGGGAAAACTCAAATTAAGTTAAAGAGACAAACAAGAGACAAACAACAACATGAGTGCGGGACCGAGCAAGAAGCTAAAGACAAACCACTTCCACCCAGAATGGGAGGAAGAATATTTGTTTGTGATGTCACATTCAAAGGTTATTTGCCTTATTTGTAAAGCAAGCGTCGCTCTGCCAAAGAAAGGTAACGTGGAGAGGCATTATCGGAGTGTTCACAAGGCATATGACAGCGACTTCCCTCCGAGTAGCGAGTTGAGAAAGAGAAAGGTCATGTATTATTGCTACACAAATATTATCTCGCAGTCTTAGTGTCGCCAACTCGTTTCTAACATGCAAAAAGACAAACAAATGCGTCTATGGTCGGTGTAGTTTCGACCTTTCCAATCCAGACTCTCCCGTCTGTGCGCGAGGGGGCGGGGCAGTTTACACACACGCGGCTGCTACATGTAGCAACACACGGAGGAGATGGCGGAGAGAAGCGCTCCAAGGTGTGGTTACATGTTACCCGTCTTGAGGTGGACAATGCTCCTTGCCAAGAGAGTTCAGCATGTGAGGGCGGGAACACGAGCAATGTGTCTAAACATTTATCAAAAGTGCACCGCATCCAGACTGAGGAATGCACCGGGTTCGACTGTCTTTCTAGCAGCTCTGCAGCCCCGTCCACGAGTAACGTTTCCCCGTCAGGTGTTATGTATGCTAGCAGCAACACACGCAGTTAACTCAATGATACAAACATGGGTTAATGATTAGAGGAAACTGAGTTACTCTTTTGTTAAAGTTTCAGCTATTCTGTTCACAGTTCTGTCATCAGATTATTTAATACGATTTGTTAAAACATTGTTGTTTCTTTTGATGCGAAATATTATTTATTTAATTTAAATAAAAAGCAATGTTAGTTTTGTAAACAATTTGTTAATTTAATAATATATGTATTTTTGAATCAAGTATTACTCTTTATTGTCTTCATTGTTAGTTTCCACATGCCTAAAACAACCTCAAGCTAAATCTAAAAGTTGATGGCTAAACAAGAGGGTTTGAGAAATTGTGCAAGGCATACAGTAATAGTCTGAATAGTCGATTAGTCGTTTCATTAATCGATAGATTAATCGATTATCAAATGAGTCGTTTGTTGCAGCCCTATTATCCCATGTATAAATAAAACGTGTTATTGAGCAACCCTTGCAATTTGGGATTTTATTTTTGGTTGGTAGACCTCGGTGAGCTGGTCATTTCAAAAGTAGCTCACCAGCCCAAAAAGTGTGGGCACCCCTGATCTACACTAACTCATGATGTGCAGCCAGACCAATAAAACCCACAGGAACTGATTCAACTCAAGATCACAACGTTTACAAAGATGGCAAATATTTCAGGATGAATTTTGAAGAAAAACATCCAGAGTATTTATTTTAGTCATCAAATCACAGCATCTTCAGTTTGAACTATTCAGTCAGTGGAAGCATCGTGTAGCTTCAGAACACAGAGACATATTAGTGTTTCGGAGTTTTAATAGAAACATTCATTTGTTGTATTTTTTTAATACAATGTATTTAAAGCGTGCTGCAGAATATAAGGTGAGTTCCAGGTGTTAGAGATGAGTGCATTATGCAGGGTAGGAGAGTCAGCATTAAGATGCTCAGCGAGGATCAGAGTGATATCAGCCTGATGTCTGCAGCTCAGAGTCAACACAACTCTCTTCATCTCAGCACAGAAGTTACAGATGGAGAACTGACCTGAGAGTCTCCAGTCTGCACTCTGGACTCTCCAGAAGATCTCTCAGCAGCTCCACTCCTGAATCCTGTGGAATGTTGTGACTCAGGTCCAGATCCCTCAGATGGGAGGGGTTGGACTTCAGAGCTGAGATCAGAGCAGAACATCTGATCGCTGACAACATGCAGCCGCTCAGTCTGAATAAAGAAAACATGATTAGAAAACAGTGTTCCTTTTTTCAAATAAGTGAAGGTTTAATAATCTGTTCAGACGAGCTTTAATCCACCAACAAGCAGATTACCAAGATAACAAGGACACACTTAACATGCACAAACCGGGGAACAGGAACCAAACCAGGAACACAACGACGAACCAACGAGAAGCACGAGGGAAGACAAGACTAAAGCTACTTCTCTTAACTTCCATCCCAGAGTCTTAGACCCTTCCTCCAGGGGTGCATAGAGAGGCGCTATGGGTCGATCTCAAGTTACTTATTTTTCATTTCCTTGCACCTCGGTATCACCGGAAGTTGATTTTTTTTGCGCCATCTTGAGGAGCGTCCCATTGCCCTTATTTGTGCCCGAAGGATCGAGGATCCGAGGAGCGACAACCGAGGAACCACCGGACCATCCTCCGGTGAAATCCTCAGCCACTCGCCCCGCCCCCTTTACTGTGTATCGCTCACTGATTGGACGATGCAGTGCATGCACTGATCTCATGCTTCTTGACATGAGAGCAGTTTCCCAGCGGAGTGAAGAAAACACATGAACCTCACGGGACTCACTCCTCAGTTTAAACTGCTTTTTATTTCAATGAATGCATAATTTAGTTACAAATATGTGATATATCTGAACAACAAAGTGGACAAAAATCATTTTATTAATTTATTGGAAACAAATTTCATGATCTCCAACAAATGTTTATTATGAACACAATACAATTAAAAGAGAGAAAGATTTAATGTCTGTGAGCAGGAACAGCTCTTTTCGTTTTACATTTTTATTTATTGTCATTTCCATTCAGTCACAGCTGAGACATGAATTATGTGATTTGTCTCAGTTTAACAGCCAACACAATTGTAGTGCCGTTACTTCATGTTATTTGTATGCCTAACAATACCGTTACGATTACACCGTTACTGTTCACAATTATTTAACCCACAATATTTCTGTTATGCACTCAAATAAATATTAAACTATTGTTTGTTTATACATTTTAAGAATGGCTGTTCTTATTTTATTTATTTGGGTCTACAACAGCAGGTGGGGGGGGGTGTTTGTGTGTGTCAGACGATCAGCTGTGCGGCGTCATCAAAAACGGGCGTCGCTTCACGTGACGCTCCGGAGGAAAGGACGTCCCATTGAAACTCTTAAAACTCACCAGGACGTCTCTCCATGCTTCCCTGGTGGGAGGGACGCGCGGCCCCTACACACGGCGACGTGCGTTGCCGCTTGGCGGTGGGCGTGTCTTGGCTAGTGCTTGTACTGGCAGATTTGCATAAACAGGATTTGATTGGCTGACGCCTCCGTCGAGGCGTCAAAAGTAGAACATTGCTCTACTTTTGCAGCGAGCACCGCGAGAGAAGCTACGCTTTGCTCCCACAATGCAGTTCGGCGAATCGTGACGTCACCCCATTCAAAGTGAATGGGCAGAAGCGTTGAAGCGGCAACGCACGCCGCCGTGTGTAGGGGCCGTAAGACGCAAGGAAAAGAGGCAAGTGAGGGACGCAAGGATCGAAGTTAAGAGAAGTGAGACGCAGCTAAGGAAACCACGAGAAGGGAGAAGAAGCAGGGAAATTAGTTTCCCTGCTTCGCTGGGAAACTCCCTTCGCTGGGATCGCTCCTCGCTCCTCGATCCTCCGGCACAAATAAGGCCACTGGGACGCTCCTCAAGATGGCGCAAACAAATCAATTTCCGGTGATACCGAGACCGAGGAGCGAGGAAATGAAAAATAGGTAACTTGAGATCGACCCATTGACACAATACTAATCACAAGACACAGCTGGGGAGGGCAAGCAGAAACACAAGGGCAACTGGTGAACACAATCAGATAAACACTGGGAAACCAAAGACAGGAAGTCAAACTAGAAAAGCAAGAGGTCATACATTTCAAAATAAAAAAAATAAAAAAATAGACCATGACATCATCAGTACTGACAGTCTGTGGAAGCTGAATCTGATCTTTGTTATTCTGATCAATAAGCAAAAACTGAAAGAAAACGTTTTAAATATATTTGTTCTCGGCCAAAATCTACAAATCATAAATAACGAGTGTAAGGGAAACTTCTGCAGCCATGGAGAGTCAGGACTCAGAGAGAGACGAGGAGAGTTGGAGCTTTGATGTCAAACACTGGTGGTTTATTACAAGTATCGGCCGGAGAATTTCACATCACAAGTCACACAGCCAGAGGTTCTGACTGCAGAGAGTTCTGGGAACACTGGAGATAGCCCCAACATCTGGAGACACTCAATCACTTGTCTGACTCTTAGGCTCTGTGACCGAGAGTTGACCGGTCATAAAACTAATATCAACATTATAGCTGAGGCCTCCATTCCTTAAGACAGATAGAAGAGTCAGGGTTGGTCATACACGTCAACAGGCAGAAAGGTTAAATATCTTAGGAGCAAGACAGAATTATTCTCTAACAACGAGAACAAATATATAATTATAATAATGAGATTATTATTATTTTTTATTATATACAGTTATTGAACTCACGTGAGAGTCTCCAGTCTGCAGTTTGGACTCTTTAGTCCAGAACTCAGCAGCTCCACTCCTGAATCCTTCAGATTGTTGATACTCAGGTCCAGATCTCTCAGATGGGAGGGGTCAGACTTCAGAGCTGAGGCCACGACTTCAAAGTGAGTCTCTGAGAGCCTACAGTTAGCAAGTCTGTCACACAAATATTACAAAAAGTGTTAGCATAAAAAGGAGTACTAGATCTTTGTACTTCTACTTTTACTCAAGTACAATATCTGATTAAAGCCAATCTTAAAATGATTAAACACACGCCTTTTTGCGACTCCTCTGTGCACACAAACACATAACTTGGAGACATAAATAAATAAGGATATGTTATTTAAAACACAGGTATGGAAAGTAAGAGTTGCTGCGGGCCGGGGGGGTTGAGACGCACAGGCTGCAGTGGAGACGCTGCGCACAGCTGATTGACAGCTGAAACACAAACCACCAAATAAAACAATTTAAATTCTTTGACTCTTTCTTATAGTTTCTCATCATGGGGGGGGGGGGGGTCTCCTGTCCCCGGCACAAACACACTGAAGGCAATTCTCTAATTTCCCCTCCTCGACTCCTATCCTCGATACTTAGTCCCGCCCACAGGAGATGCGAGCGGAGGAGCCGAGGAGGGGAACCGAGGAGAGAGGAGGGGAAGCAGCAGGCGGTTAGAGAAAGGAGAACTCCTCTCCTCTGAGCGGTCATTTGAAAGAGACGTCCATTAATGATGACAGGAGGCAGCAGCCCTCTGTCTGATGGACAGATGTGTTCATGACCACTTCTATATTTACTTTGATTCATTCACAGAGCGGTATAATGAGACTATAACAGGCTACAGATGCGGACATATACACACACGTATATTTATATAAATATATAATTTCAGAATCAAACAAGTATGAGAGCACTCTCATAATAACGCAACACTATCAGCGACTGGATATATCCCTACTAAACTAAAGCAAATAAAGAGAGTAGGCCTGTTATACTGAGTGATATATATTATAAAAAACACTGCTCTGCTTTCTGCACGGACCTCACAGCTGTTCTCTCTGGAAACATTGCGACGCAATGAAAGCAGTTTCTAAAATAATATCCAGGGGATGCATGCAGAGCTGTCATTGGCTGAGATAAGTTCGGCCGTGCGTCACGCCTCCACCGTTCCCGGAAATACATCCGTGGAGGAGCCGTGGAGGAACCATCAGTGTATCCTCGGTTATAGTTATTGGGGCGTTTTTGGCGCAGTGGTTAGAGCGTTGGTCATCAGATCATTGGTGAACTCCAGTTCGAATCTCGCCTCGGCCGCCACTGCGTCAGGCCGTTGTGTCCTTGGGCAAGACACTTTACCCGCATTTGCTCCTGTGGGTAATGTCCGCAGTAATGACTCTTACATGTCTAATATGTGTAATGTGTACTTGTAAAGCGCTTTGAGCACCTGTAAAAGCGCTCTAATAAAAAAAAATGTAATGCATTATTATTATTATTATTATTATAGCTCCTCCAGAGAGCCTCCTCGACGCTCGATCCTCGATGTGCATTTAGAGAAATGAGATGTCCTTCAACATGGCGCGCTGAAATTCATTTCCGGGTCACTACCGGAGGAGTCCAGGAGTCCAGGAGTCCAGGAGGGGGATTTAGAGAATTGAGAAGCCTTCACTGACACACTGCCTGAGGAAGGTTATGTGTATTTTGTCATTAACTCTTTTCGGACCACTTGTTTATTTTGGTGACGATCCGACCTCCATGCTGCTACTCTGGTTCAAACGGCATCCACCAAATTTGTCTCTCGACCTCCCCAAAAGAACCTAAATCTGACACGGTGTGAAAAGTCTTTTTAAGCTGTTCTGTCGTAATTTCCTGAGATCTTCTTCCTGCAGTCAGTCTGAATGAATATTAATACGGGGCGTTTCTTTGACTGTTTATAGGTAAACATGGGCGTTACGTGAAGCCCGCAAAAGCTGTGCCGCATTTCGAGTTGATTTATAAAGGGAAAACCGGCGTAGGACGTGCCGTGCGCACGTTCTACGCCGGTACGCAGTGTTTTATAAATCGGAAAATGTCTGTGCGTATTTATTTGCTTTGTCCTACGTACAACCTTCCCACGTGAATCCTACGCAAGGCTTTATAAATGAGGCCCCTGGACTTACTGTGCCTTTCTGCAGTTCCTCACAGCTGGAATCAGTCTCCGTCGCCCCTCCCCTGATGTGTTGTACTTCTCCAGGTCCAACTCATCCAGAACCTCCTCTGACATCTGCAGCATGTAGGCCAGAGCAGAGCAGTGGATCTCAGAGAGTTCCTCTGATCTGTTCTCTGACTTCAGGAACTCTGTGATCTCCTGATGTACTGAGTGGTCCTTCATCTCTGTCAGACAGTGGAAGATGTTGATGCTCCTGCCAGGAGAGATTTCATCACTTCTCATCTCCTTCAGGTTGCTGATGGCTCTCTAGATGATCTTTGGACGGTTGTCTGTGCGACCCAGCAGGCCTCCTAAGAGTCTCTGGTTGGACTCCAGAGAGAGGCCGTGGAGGAAGCGGACAAACAGGTCCAGGTGGCCATTTTTACTTCTGAGGGATTTCTTCATGGCTCCCTTTAAGAAGGCATCCAGGGATGGGTAATCCTGATCACTGCCATCACCTAAGTAATAGTCACAGTCTTCCTTCAGGAAGTCTTTCAGTACCTCTGTGTCTCTGTTGGTGTAACAGTGCAACATGTAGACTGCAGCCAGAAACTCCTGAATGCTCAGATGAACAAAGCAGTAGACTGTTTTCTGGAAGATCACACTCTCTCTTTTGAAGATCTCTGTACAAACTCCTGAGTGCACCAAGGCCTCGGTGACATCAAGACCACAGCGCTGCAGGTCTTCTTGGTAGAACATGATGTGTCCTTTCTCCAGATGTTCAAACGCCAGCCTCCCCAGCTTCAGAAGAAGCTCCCTGTCAGCCTCCGTCAGCTGCTGTGGACTCGTCTCATGTCCCTCTTCATACTTCTGCTTCTTCCTCTTGGTCTGGACCAGCAGGAAGTGTGAGTACATGTCAGTGAGGGTCTTGGGCAGCTCTCCTCTCTGGTCTGTAGTCAACATGTGGTCCAGAACTGCAGCAGTGATCCAGCAGAAGACTGGGATCAGACACATGATGTGCAGGCTCCTGGAGCTCTTGATGTGAGAGATAATTCTGCTGGACAGGTATTCATCTCTCGATGTCCTCCTGAAGTACTCCTCCTTCTGGGCGTCAGTGAAGCCTCGTACTTCTGTTACCCTGTCCACACACTCAGGAGGGATCTGATTGGCCGCTGCAGGTCTGGAAGTTATCCAGACGAGAGCCGAGGGAAGCAGCTTCCCCCTGATGAGGTTTGTCAGCAGCACGTTGACTGAGGACTTCTGTGAGACATCAGACACAACCTCATTGTTTCTGAAGTCCAGAGAAAGTCTGCTTTCATCCAGGCCGTCAAAGATGAGCAGCACTTTGCAGACAGCCAGCTGCTCTGCTGTGACCTTCTGTAAGGTTGGATGGAAAACATGGAGCAGCCTGAGAAGACTGTACTGCTCTCCTTTGATCAGGTTCAGCTCCCTGAAGGAGAGCGGGATCACCAGACTGACATCTTGGTTTCCCAAACCCTCGGCCCAGTCCAGAGTGAACTTCTGCACTGAGAAGGTTTTTCCAACTCCAGCGACTCCGTTGGTCAGGACCGCTCTGATGGGAGTCTGTTGGTCAGGTGAGGCTTTAAAGATGTCCTGGCACTTGATTGGAGTGTAATGGAGGGGCTTCTTCTTGGAAGCTGTCTCCAGCTGCCTCACCTCATGTTGGGTATTAACCTCTTCACTGAGGCCTTGTGTGATGTAGAGCTCAGTGAAGATGCTGTTGAGGAGGGTTTCACTTTGATCAGTCCCTTCAGTCACACGTTCACATCTCCTCCTCAGACTGAGCCTATGTTCATCTAGAACCTCCTGCAGACCACTATCTGCTGGAAGAGAAGGGAACATGAGAGAATCAGGAACAGGCTTTTGAGAATCTGAGGATGAAAATAAAGGACTGCTGTGTGACATGAGCAGGTAACATGGACAGGAAAGACGACGACCAAACAGGGAGCAAAAGGGAAGAGAAGACTAAGGCTGCAGTCGAATTGTGAGTTTAGCTTAGGAACCTTCCTAATGGAGTGAAATGACCCGGAAGTCCCTCAGTGGCCGCCATGATAAGAGCCGTTCAAATTCTCTAGATCAGGGGTGGGGAACCTTTTTCCTCTCAAGGGCCATTTCAATTTTTTCAACACCCTCCGAGGGCCGTAAAATTATTGTCCTCTGCTTAAAAATACTAAAATCACAGCCCATTCATTTGGCCTTTCTTTCATTCTGTGCAAAGAAAAAGCAACCTCTGAATCCAGATATCTCACCATGACTCGTGCACGCATTCACGTGCACGGTGTGGCATGACCACCAAAACAGAAAGATATGGACACAAGATGTGTGCAAAGGTATTTAGTATCCTATCCATGTGGACATGATTTAAGTGGGGGGGAGGACCTAACCTCCTCTCGGGGGGTTTGGGGGCATGCTCCCCCGGGAAGATTTGTTTTTAAATGTTGAAGTTAAAAGCATCAATCTGGTGCACTTTGAGAGCAACATTAGGAGATCTATGGATACATCTCTCAACACCCAGATGAAACAGACCTGTAAGCAGATATTTTACAAATCACTCTCCTTTCAAACTGTATTCTTGTTTATTAATAACAACTTTTGTTTACTGTCATATAGTATTTTATACCCGTTTACTGTATTCTCTTATTTTTTTATAACTATAATGATCATATAAAGATGTGCCTTTACCTCACTGGTTGTAGAAAAAGCTTCTTATATTCGTTAGCATAGCTAGCTAACCAGATGCTAATAACAACAAAGTTATTGACTGTATGATCAGAATGACAGATGAACAGATCGCCACTGGGCTTTCAGCTAAAGACACAGCCAGGCAAAAACTGCGGCATGTGTACGGCTCCTTATGGGTACTGACATTTGTGAAGTCCCGGCCCGGAGCGGCGTTCTGGTGCTCTCCGTCAGAACTGCACCCCTGCCAGGCGAGACATATACCACGTGATGACACGTTAGGCTCGTGTTGTGTTCATTGACCCTGACCACGCGTCGCCAGGAAAAACAGGCACTCGCTTGTTTAATTATTTTGCGGTCTAGATTTCATTAATTTTTTTCTTTTTTGCGTGCGTTTATAAATTACCTTGAGGGACGTACCAAATGGTCTTGCGGGCCGTATATGGCCCGGGGCCGGAGGTTCCCCACCCCTGCTCTAGATGATAGGAAAGGAGGTTTCAAATGTCCTCTATAACCTCCTTTAGTTTAGGAAACACTGGACCTTCCTTTACGAAAGAAAAGGAGAAAATGCTGCCCCACAATGCATTGCGGCCGCAGAATTTGCCGTCACACAACATTCGGCCGTTCACGGAAACAACCGATTATGACGGAGAAATTATATCATGAAAGTTACGGTGCTTATTAAGCATTTTAAAACGTAAGTGGTAAGTTGCCAAAGTGCTTTGTTTTGAACGTTCATCAGTATTATAATCAAAGAGAGAAATATGAACGTTAATTTTTACTGAAATGATCAAATAAAGTCAACTAAGAATCGTGACACTTCACAAAAAACCTGGAAGAAGATCTGATAATAAAGTGATACAAGAGTGGAGACCCAGCACCCCGTCGTCCATGCTTTACAACTCAACAATAAACCAAATAAACAAATTCTGGACATGAAGACTCCAGAAGGAACAACCAAATACTAGCTGGCAGATATCATAACTATCATACGCAGAGGTAGGAGAAGTACTCAGATCTTGTACTTGAGTTAAAGTAGAAGTACTCAGATCTTGTTCTTGAGTAAAAGTAGAAGTACTCAGATCTTGTACTAGAGTAAAAGTAGAAGTACTCAGATCTTGTACTTGAGTAAAAGTAGAAGTACTCAGATCTTGTTCTTGAGTAAAAGTAGAAGTACTCAGATCTTGTACTTGAGTAAAAGTAGAAGTACTCAGATCTTGTTCTTGAGTAAAAGTAGAAGTACTCAGATCTTGTACTTGAGTAAAAGTAGAAGTACCAGAGTGTAGGAATACTCTGTTTCAGTGAAAGTCCTGCATTCAAAATGTTCCTCAAGTGAAAGTAGGAAAGTATTCTCATCAAAATATAGTGAAAGTAGCGAAAGTAAAAGTAGTCGTTGTGCAGATTGGTCCATTTCAGAATAATATATATGATATGTTTTATAATGATTGATCATGAAAGTGTTCTCAAAGCTGGTGAAGGTGCAGCTAGTCTGAAGTACTTTGTATACTGCAGGGTAGCTGGTGGATTTACTCCAGGTGGAACTAAAGTCTGATTCAACACTTGATTAGATTTCACATCATTCATCTGTGAAGTAACTAAAGCTATTAAATACATGTAGTGGACTAGAAGTACAGGCAGCATTAAGTACCTCTAAATTGTACTTAAGTACAGTTCTTGAGATTAAGATTAAGTTAAGATTCACTTTAGTTATTTCCCACCTCTGATCACACGCAAGTGTTATATTTGTGCAGGACTAAAGTTTTCCTGAGATTTAGACTGACAGCTTTTTTTAAGGAAACACTGCTGCTGTCCCATGGTAAATATTTGTGTACAAACTTTAAAAAACAATGTTATATAACAGATCAGATGAGACAATATTTGTTGGAAACACCCAGAGCCCAGGCGGAGGTAAAGATGCTGCATGTGTTCGGCTCTTACTTTGTACAATGCTCCATCTTTCTCCACACTGAGGACAGCAGGAGTCTCCTGATGGAGGGCGCTGCTCCCAGTATGAGGCGATGCACTGTCTGCAGAACCAGTGTCCACAGCTGGTAGAGACTGGATCCTTCAGGACGTCCTGACACAGAGCACAGCTGGACAGCTGCTCCTCCACAGGAACACCACTCTTCCTCTTCCCTCTGTAGAGATCAACACATCCTTTAAAAGCACTTTACATTAGTGGAGCTGATTCTCACCAGAGGTACAACAAGGTGGAAAATTCTAGTTTGGTATTTTAAAAAGGTCTCTATATAATATATATTTGCGATCAGGTAGGTAGTTTAAACTTCACATTATTATAAAAACCAAACAGCATCCTGTCTGGATTCAAGACCACCCAGAGGAGCACATGTTCCCTGTATCTACTGAGACCAACCCGGTATCACGGCAAGACGTGAACATGTGATGATTTACCATGCTGGGAGACGTGAAGATGTCACGATTTCGTCCCTTCAAACGTGACAGTTACACGGTATTGTTAACATGGCCCAACCAGTGGAGAAATACCCGGAAATGCCAAGCAAATGCTCTACCACGACGGTCGGTGGTTATTGTCAATATTAATATAATAATGATTTATTTTGTAATAGTCACACTCGATTTCGCCGATTTTCTTGTTGCCCCAGCTGGTCGACACCTCTTTCAGCAGAAACAAAGGCTACATTAATGTATTAAATCGATGTTAATCCATGCGTGTGGATGTGGAATTAACGGACGTGACGTTGTGCGATTGCGTTGCCAGGCAACAGTTTTGGTTCATGTTAATTTACAAACTCTTCAACTACAACCGTAGTTATATTGAAAAACATTTTAGAAGGCCTCACGAAATACTTTAATGTACATTAAAATTGAAATGTGAAGGAATGTGTGTACAACAAAATACACACGTCATAAGCAATACCGGAAACAGACGTAGGCAAGATCCTCAGCTCGATGATTGGATGGTTTAGCCACAATGCACGCTGGGAAATGGGGTTTATGTGATGTGTAATCCGAAAACATTTAAAAAAAATAAAATAATACTTTATTCCGAGTGTTCTTGCTTTTCTCTTTGAAAGTCATCACATAACGGCATTGTAATACACGGTTCGGCTGCATTAAATATTACATATCTGCCGTAGTTCTCTATTTATAGAGCCCTGATGAGAAGACTTCTAGACAAACAGGAGAACTGCCGCCAAAACTGAAAACGAGACGTGGATCATAAATATATAAGCAATTGAACAACATCTTACATTTCTTTTCACACAATACGTCTCCTTGCAATATCAACACTAATTCGCCTGACTTTTATATTTGATCCAATTGGTAGATAGGCTGTATTTACACCATAACGGTGCACAGCTGATAGAAAGGGACACCTGGTGGTTAAAGCATGTTATTGAATTTTATCATTTTTATTATTAGATATTAATAGGATCCCTATAAAGTATATTCATTACTCGTTATTCTCTACTAATAGTTAATTAAAGACTGTATATAATGACTATTTTGCACATCGAAGGGGAATTTCCCCACACACACACACGGTATAAAAAAAAAAGGTGTGGGCTTCGCGCATTAGTTTTGCATCAGAGCGAACCTATCTCTAGCTCTGACATCTGGAAACGGAAAAGCCGTTTTATTGCATATGGATGATCAAAAATCATTTCAAAGGGACACAGACACATTGGATTAACCTATGGATTAACTTCAGCAGCGTTTTTATCGTTTTAATGCCATTGAAGACCACTTTTGACCAAACTACGACGCAGGTAATCCATGTTAGCGTTTTTAGCTACCTAGCGCCACATGTTTTGATGTCTGTTTTTGTTTATAATGTCGCGAGTTTGTATCATTGAGTGGTAATGTCTGCACCCATCGATTCCGTGTCACCTCACGATGTGAATCCATGTATTGGATGTGCAGAAAAGATCAATAATAAGGTTTTGTGAGTGATTTTCGGTGCAGTAATCTGTTAGCATTTTTCGCTCGTTGCTAATTCAGAGGCTCAGCGTTAGCATTGTGGGTTTTATTTTTTTTTTAAAAAGAAAAAAAGATCAGTTACATGAGTTTCTTCCCGTTACATGGATATAAAACATTCATAGTTTATTAAATGAACTTGCCCTCAGACACTGTTTCCTGCAAGATGTTGTGGGAGGGCCCCGGTACCGGGGTCTCTCGGGCTTAACAGGTTAAGCCCCAAGCTTGTTTTTCAGGTCTCAGGCTTGAAAATGACATTCCCAGAACAAATGACAATAACTTCTCTTCTAAAAGGGGTAAATTAATGATCTGGTAACACTTTATATTAAGGTACACAAATTAACCATCAACTAGTTGTTCATTAACATGCATATTAGCAGTATATTGGCTCTTTAGTAGTCATTATAAAACAGTTATTAATGCCTTATTCTGCATGACCATATTCTACAAGAAATAAGCCATTAGTTGAATAACCCTCTAATTAGTGCTGATTTATTGCAAGTAAGGAACTTGTTGTACATGAGTGTTGGTCTTAATATGCGCTGCTCAATATGGGCCTAATAAGGCAGCAGTACCACAAGAATAGTGATTCTCCCATAATAACACTTAACAAATATGATCTATTCTCATGTAACAAGACATGAAACTATAAGTGTTGATTGTGTCGGAATGACTAAAAATGTGGTATTTATATACATTTATATAAATGTTAAGAAGCCCTCAGACGCTGTTTCTTGCAGATGTTGCGAATTTTCCCCGGCCCGCGGGGTAATGGGGCTTAATAGGTTAAAGCTGCTGAGTCATATATTGCACCTCAAAAAACAAATACATCCAAAATTGTTCTATACTATCTTACTGTACTCTCCTGCATTTTCTTTTAGTTTACTGTGCACATCATTAAAGAACAGTTTACATTATCAAATTATTTAAAAACTGAATCCTCTTCAAGTCAGTTTACAGTAGAAACAGACTCTTACTTTGTGTCTGAGGGTCCAGGTTCATCACTGAAGTTTGGATTAAAGTCTTTAGACCTGTCACTCTTCAGAGACAGACTGGGGACTGGAGACTCTGTCCATCTGTGGAAACAACATGTTTTAAATATCATCAGTTCTTGATGAGAGCAGCTTTTGACTTTACCTGATTAAAGATTTTCTGACTCGTTCTGAACTTTCAGTCGTGCTTGTGGGTTTCTGCTGTTACAATTCATTTGAGAGTGAAAGGTTTTACATGTTTGAATTTTATTAGCTTTATTTAACACAAAGTCCAACATGTCAAGGTATGAGGACTAGCAGATCATTTACTATCGCTGATGATGCCAAGGAGCAAGAGTTCAATTAAACGTTGTTACTGTACTCTACTGAGTTTCATTGCTGCGATCATAAAAGAACAGTTCAGATTATCAGATATTAAAACAACTGAATCCTCTTCAGGTCAGTTTACAGTAGAAACAGACTCTTACTTTGTGTCTGAGGGTCCAGGTTCATTACTGAAGTGCAGAGGTCTGTCATTAGACCTGTCACTCTTCACACACACACACACACACACACACACACACACACACACACACACACACACACACACACACACACACACACACACACACACACACACACATTTAAATCTAAACCATCATAATGATAAACAGTGGTTTAAATACAGCAAATCAGTCAGACTTCAGACAGGCTGGGCGGTTACCTGTTATGTAACTCTGATGAATCAGAAACCAGGAAATTCAAAAGTTAACATTTGAAAATGTCACCTTGGACTCTAGGAAATATACATACATATATACATATAGTTTAACAGAGTAAATTATTATCATCTAAAAAAGAAGCAGAGCCTGGTGTTAACACTCACCCTGTTTTCCTCCTACTGCTCCGTCGACGTGTAAAGTGGAGTCTGGTAAAATGTCATAATTGGACTTTGACACCCTCACCTGTCTGCAGCTCCTCCCTTTGTTTAATAACCAGCCTTATCAACTGTACAGGTAAAGTCTGTTGCTTTGGTAAAAATACAAATAAATTGTCAAGAGTTTCTAAGCAATTTCAAGAGTTAGGGCCAAAACTATGGCCACCAGGGTGGGTGGAGGGGGTCAGGAGGACGGGTTTGGGCTGATAACCCAGGAGCACAGCGGAGGACCTGGAAGGGATCTTGGGCGGACGGCCCGGGGGCAAGGCAGAGACCATGGAGGGGGTCTCGGGCGGACGGCCCGGGGGCAAGGCAGAGACCATGGAGGGGTGAAGGCCACAGTGGGCGAACTCAGGGGGCCGAGCATGAGGGCGAAGGCCGCGGCACTCAGGGGGCCGGGCTCGAGGGCGAAGACCGAGGCTCCCAGGGGGCCGGGCTCGAGGGCGAAGACTGAGGCTCTCAGGGGGCTCGAGGGCGAAGCAGGCGGCGACGGAACAACTCCGAAGGACGGGCAGGAAGGTGCTGACGGGACAGCTCCGGAGGTGGGACAGGCTTCGGCAGGATCCCCCACGGGAGAGGACCAGGAGTTGGCAGGACCCCCGGCGAGACAGGTGACGGCGGGACCTCCAACGGAACAAGCCATGGGATTGGCAGGACTCTCAGCGGGACCTCCAACGGAATAGGACATGGAGTTGGCAGGACCCCCGGCAGAAGAGTTGTCGGCGGGACCTCCAACGGCACAGGACATAGGGTTGGCAGGACCCCCGGCAGAAGAGTAGTCGGCGGGACCCCCAACGGGACAGGACATGGAGCTGGCAGGACCCCCAGCAGAACCTCCAACGGCACAGGACATAGGGTTGGCAGGACCCCCGGCAGAAGAATCGTCGGCGGGGCCTCCAACGGCACAGGACACAGGGTTGGCAGGACCCCCGGCAGATGAGTAGTTGTCGGGGCCCCCAACGAGACAGGGCATGGAGTTGGCAGGACCCCCAGCGGAACCTCCAACGGCACTTCAGTAGGGACTTGAGGAGGGACTTGAGTAGGGACTTGAGTAGGGACTGGAGAGGGAACTGGAGAGGGGACTCGAGAGGTGACTAGAAAGGGGACTCAAGAAGGGACTTGGGAAGTGACGAGAGGAGGGACTCGGGAAGGGACTAGCAGAGGGACTAGAGAGGGGTCTTGAGAAGGGACTAGAAGAGGGACTTGAGTTGGGTCTAGAGAGGGGACTCGAGAAGGGACTAGAGATTACTTATTTTTAACCCATCATGCTCAGAGATTTATATAAAATGGCACATGGGTCCTAGAATAAATAAGAACAGACGATTATTTCAACCTTTATCTTGATAAGTGAGAGCGCAGGCTAGTCTACATGAATGCAGGGCAAGGCACGTTTCTGTCCAAAGGTTCCATGATGGAGTCGATAATGTTTTAAAATATCACTTTGAGTGGTGACATGCTGCATAGTTTACATCTCCATCCCATCTGTGATTCAAAAAATAGAAATGGGTACGTTTACCTGATGCTCATTATATTAGAATGTAAACATAACGTCTTGAATTAACCTCTGACACAACAATGATGAACCTGAAGTCGATAGCAGGAGGCAAAATGTCTTCAAGAGGACGTGGGACTGTTTTCTGGTGAGGCAAATAAAATAACAAAATAGTTGCATGATTACAATGTAACAATCATTTTAGTAGAATTCATTAAAACCTGTTTAATTCAATTAAAGGTGGGGTAGGTCAGTTTGAGAAACCGGCTCGAGATACACTTTTTGTTATATTCCATGGAATGCTCTTAACATCCCGATAGCAATGAATATCTGAAGTGCTTTGACAAAAAATCCATGAAAAAATGTCATCTGTGGAAGCCGTGATGCTGTAAAAAGTACAACCAATCCGTTTAGGATTGGATTGCCGCCCTGTCTGTCAGCCTTCCATCTCGTGCACGCACAAATGTATCTCGTGCCGTCATTGGGCGTGCCGTCATTGGGCGTGCCGTCAATGGGCGTGCATTGCAGCAACAGGCGGCCACTCTCACCAGTCTGCTGACGTCATGTGCGCGTTCATGTGTGTTGGAGGAGGTGCTCTGTAAGGAAGTCTGAAGGAAGGGCGGATTCTTTTCGGCCGTGTACTTTCAAATGTTAGTGCACTCGAGCCGGTTTCTGAAACTTACCTACCCCACCTTTAATAGAATCAATCATAATTAAAACTCAAGTATAATTTAAAACGATATTGTATTTATACACATACTGGGATTCTTATTAGGATGAGAGAAATAGAAATGCAGCTACAAACTAGCAGAACAAAGTTACGAGTAAAAAAAGAAATACAGCAGAGTGAAAACAACCCAGTACAAGTTAACAACCTGTATTAAAAAAAAAACTCACTAAAGTTAAAGTGTGCAGGCTTCATTTATTGCAGTTTACTGCTCTAAATGTTTTAACTCCTTGATATTCTGTTGGTTAGTTTAATCTGCAGCAATGCATCATATTCTAAGAGATCATATGTGTGTAACCGTGTCCTGTGAAAACCACATATTGCTAAAGAGATTACTAAAGGTCACTGACTGTTCCCGCTGCTAGAGACGGCTGATATAAAGAACTTCAGTGCACAGGTCACAGAACGAGATGCATTTTGGGACATGTCGTTTATGGGCATTGTACTTCGATAAACCTACATTATTATTTTCTTTTCTATCAAATATGTTGTAACAGTAGTAATACACATTGCCCATGGGAAATGGTAGTACGGACACGGCACACACCATGCCACTTTCTCTGTACCCACAGCGTAATTAGCCGCGAACAAAAGCATAAATGTTCCCCCCAGTTACCTTCTCTGTCTTGAAACGTACAACAAAGGACGGAGTTTAGCTGCAACCCCCACGGCAGCTCCCACATTTTAGGAGTGAAAAGTGACATTTGTACTTTGTAGAAATGCTTTGTCTGAACACAATTAGGGCATTAGCATTACTCGTGTAATGGACAAGACGGCGCGAGGCACCTCCACTGTCTCTGGGCAGGTTAGTGCGAGCTGAAAACGTTGATGGATAAAGTCACTATAACCCTGGCTTTGGCCCAAAACAATCCCCCATAATAATCCCCAAATCACCTCCATTTCACAGCTCCAACTTCTACAACAGGGGCTAAGAAGCTAACTACTGACCAGAGAGGCTAATTACTGAACACAACCTCTCTGAAGTTTACCTACAGACGTTACCGTTTAAACCATTACAAATGCGTTAACGTTAAATTGGACCTATCATGCTATATTTGAAACATATATTGTAGGGCCATACCTATATAAAATATGTCTGAAGTTTTTTTTTTCAAAATACCAAACAGATCATGCATTTTAGCCATGCTTCATTTCGCTCTATTTGCTCTTTTCCAGCCCTGTTTTTGCAAGGGCTGAATTTGCTTTTGTGGCAGACTACAGCGCCACTGACAGGCCTGGCATATGTACTACAGCGTCGCCAGCACTTTCGAGCGGTCTCTCATTCCCTTGATAGCTGGAGCATAGACTGTATATATAAATGGACGTAGGGTCCGTGACGTCACCCATAGGATTCTGCAGAGTTGCCGAGAAGCCCTTAGTAGGCGGAGTCGGCCACTAACGGCTCCACAGTGACGTCAGAGTCTAACTCCCGCCTTCGGGACCTGCTGCCAACGAGCGTGATGTTCCAGACCTAGCTCAGGCTAAGAAGCTAAGCTAACATGCTCTCAGTATTAAGCTAACAACCTATGCTAACAACACAGTCTAGAATCTAGATGCTAACAACCCAGCTTGCGGTCACTGCTCCTCGTTACCCTGTAACTTTACAAAACTTGTCCTTTGTTCTTGAACCTACACTATACAATTGTTTTTTAAGTGCTTCACCACTTTTCAAATATAAATGTCATTTGTAACTAAACTTTGTAAACTAGCAGAGATATGGCCAGTGTTGCGTGAATTTAATTTAATTAATGAAATATGACTGTAGAAAAAGAAAGGTGCTTTTATATTGATTAAACCATTTTTATTTCTTTCAGCATTAAGAAAAAAGAAGATGGCAACCTCCTCCACGCCAAACTGCACAACCTGTAAGTTGATGGTCCTGGCTTACTTTACATGACTTCAGATGGTTAACATTACACACAAACATACTATACATATATGTATATATATATATATACATGTGTGCACAATTGTAGATAAACAGCACACAGTATATAAATATATAAACTGTGTGCTGTTAATCTGTTTGAGGTTTTGCTCTCGTTACTTTTAACCATACAGGTGTGATTTCATAGTTATTTTGTATGTTATTGTCAAAGGAACAAAATGAGCAACCCTTTATACTTAATTTGATATTCCTCATTATCTGAAGCATTTGTTACTCTCATTTATTTTCCTCCCATAGTGACTGTATGGATAATCGGAGACAGCTATGTCCGGCGTGGAGCCCAGAGAGCTACAGAGACCATCGGCAACAACCTTGGCCTCGACCTGAGGGTGTGCTGGTTCGGTTGGGGTGGACTGCGCTGGAGAGGTGTCCTCCCTTTCTTTTCCTACTCCCTGCGAGGAAGAGCAGCCCCGGATGTCCTCCTCATCCACTGTGGCGGCAATGACTTGGGGGATGTGCCCAGTGTTCAGTTGCTGAACCAGATGAAGGAGGACCTGCACCAGCTTCACCATCGGCACCCTGGCATGAAGATCATGCTCTCCCAGATCAACCAGAGGGTGGAGGGCTGGTGCAAATCCTGTCAAAATTGACAAGGCCCGGAAGTTTGTTAACAGTGTTATGGCTACTTTTGTTCATAGCCTAAATGGTGTCATTGTTGACCACTCCAACATTAGACATGACAGTCCTGGGCTTTTTTTTGCGAGATAGAGTTCATTTCACCCATAGGGGAAATGATATTTTTTTAAAGTCACTAGCCAATTGCCTGAAAGACCACCTCCAAAGACTGTGAACTGCTAAAATGTCAGTATCACTGTTTTTGAATTTGGCCTTTAGAGTATGTATTCTAAGGCCCTTGCTAAGCCCAGACTGTCATGGCTAATGTTGAGTTAGATATTACATCTGTAGCCATAACACTGTTAACATGGCTGCTCTTCCTCTTCCCCACATCCCACCCCCCCCCCCCCCCTCTTCCCCCAATGGACTCTGTAGCTCTCCAGGCCCATGCTGGGCATGGCTGTCTGTCAAACCTTTTATTTTGTATTTGTTATGATGTTTTTTGTTATTTTATTTGTTAAAATAATTCTGCATTTATATACATATTGAAAATAAATTACATTCATATTTTCACTTCTTTTGTCTACGGCTTACTGGAAATGTTAGCTATCACATCCAAATGGGACTATCAAATGAAAGGATAAGCTAACCATACAATACAGAAAACATTACACATTAAGGCTCAAATCTTTTCCCAAGCCGTAGCAGTCTGAAAAGAGTCCCAAGTTTAAAAACACAAAATCTTGACAATGAATACTACGCTGTCATTTATCAGTGACAATGCAAACAACAAGAAGGTCTCCCCTAATCCCATGTATTTTGGCATCAAATATGTCATAAGCATAGAATGTAATTATGAAGTGCAATACCCACAATCCCTACAGGGTCGTAACGTCACAGAAGGTAATACCTTTTAGAGAGTTTCGAAATAAATTGTTCAGTATGCAGATAAATATTTGTTTTACAATAGAAACATTTTTCTCCATAAATGTTCCCACATGTTGTGAGCATCAACTTTAAATCTTTTGTCAACAAATAAAAAACATCTTAATTTCCTTTACGACAACATTTTGTTTATAACATTAACAATAAGCATAGGAACATGATAAATGTCAACATTTAAGATTGTGATTTTACTCTTTATTTAAATCAGATCTATTTCACATTGAAAATGTGATAACAAGCCACATTGAAAGTTACATCTTGCATTTTATGAAAAGTAAAGGTTTCGAATAATTTTATGACTTAAGTACACTAGAAAACAAAATTAAAGATGTGCAACAACTGTATCAGTAATTAAAATGATATAACTTATGTTCAGGGTTGGGAGGGCTACTTGCCAAAAACACAACCAGTAACTTAATGTGAGTATCAAGATATAAAAGTAATGTAACCTGATAACTTTATTTTTCTTTTGGATTACCTCAATATCAAATGCAATGCAAATAAACACAGGAGAGAAGAAATATTAATATGATTTTTTTTACTTAAATGTATAATATAATACCATAAAGCAGATTCAGGCAGTAGGTGTATAGATTCACAATTAAAGTATTAGCCTACAGAACAGTACCACTTCCAAAGAGATACAATTTGATCATTTTACAACAAACAGCTCTTTTTAGGTTTTGAATAAGATTGTAATCCTGAGTTTCCCTATTATTAAAAAAAGTAAAACTAATCCGATTACATCTTTTCCTATGTAACTAAGGATTACACTTTCCTTTTTTTCTATACGATCTTGATTCGTGTTAGATCTAAACCACTGATAAGCTTTATTTTGTTTTTGATCCAATGCTGCTGTGAAGCTATCCATGTTGGATAGAATGGGTCATTTCAATACAAAAATAACCTTAACACTAGAACCGCCAACGGGTAAGTTTTACCCGCAGCTGTTCTTTGACTGTTTGTAACTTTTTTTCAATAACATATTAAAGTCTCCCAGTCCGTGACTTCTCCTGAAAGTGTGTTATGTAGCACCCTCTGTTTTTAACAATTGTCAATAGGAAGTCAGATTGAAAAAATCGGCAAAAAAAATGCCATTTATACCTATATCCGCCAGCGGGTAATATTTACCTCATAGAAAATGCAGCGTAAACATGACGTGTTGCTATAGCAACGCCTTTTGTCTACTGCGGTTCCTTATAGATTGATAGAGAGATAGAGAGATAGACAGACAGACAGACAGTTATAGATAGTGTAACATCTTGGAGAATACAAGATCTTGGATGACTGAGCTCACGTTGAGGACGTAATGCATGTGTGCAGGTTACGTGCCAGTTGAATAAAGATGGACACTCGGAATGAGAGAAGTAGTCCGCGTCGTCTGTTTGTGTAGACAATTATATGAACATAGAACAGAACATTACGGATAGATCGATAGATAGTTATAGAGAGATAGAGAGAGAGATAGAGAGATTTGTACCTAAACAAAACACAAGTCTAACACCAAGTGTTTAAATCAGCATTCTTAGCGATATTTTATACTTCATGCTATCTGCACAAACTATATCATATGAAAAGTAATAAGGGCATTTCTACCGTGTGTTGTGTGTAAAAAAGCGTTAGCATTAGTTAGTAGGGGTGTAACGGTTCACAGAAGTCACGGTTCGGTTCGTACCTCGGTTTGGAGGTCACGGTTCGGTACGGTTCGGTACAACAAGAAAAAGCAAAAAAAAAGTCCCAAATGAATAATTCCAGGTTTGTTGTTATTTATGTTTGAACAGTAGTGCAAGTTTCAGTTTTTTTTTTAAAAAGAACTATTTTTTGAATAATGAACTGTATTAAACAGTTAAAAACCAACCTTACACACTCAGATGGCCATATTATCTATAATGGCTGATGTCAAACAAAAAGGTTTCATCAAGCTGTAAAGCTAAAAAGAATGTCTTGAAAATATGACATCATAAATAATAAGAAAGTGTTTCAAGAGCGCAAAGTCGTTGAAAAACATATGCCAAAAGCTTCCGTTATTTATTTTGGGCTCCGGGCTCCGGTGATTGGCAAATCTGGGTGATGCCTTCTGATATGATTTAGCATGTTTGGCGTGTGTTACCATTAGCATACCGCACCACTGTAGAACAACGGCGACACACCGTCCTCGTCCGATCCACCACTCGCTCACTCCATCGTTATTTAGTCCACAGGGAACCCGAAATGTTCCCACACAGCTGATTTAAAAGAAGCAGGTGGGTTCTAGCTCCTGTGTTATCTAAAATCGCCATACTAACTTTTCTTCTTCTTGTCTTTTGTTCGTTTTGTTGTTGTGTTTCTTCTTGTTCTTCATTTGTTGTTTAAGGGCGGCTGGCAAACAGCTTTTAGGCGCAATACCGCCCCCTGGATTATATATAGTGTAGTGGATACTGCCCTGAATGACACTTTTTTCCCAATCGTAAAAAAAAAGCGTATTCGTCGTGTGACTGTGTGTGCCGAACCGTGACGTCCAAACCGTAACGGTACGGGACGAATACGGATACCGTTACACCCCTATTAGTTAGCATTTTTTCGCTCAATGCTAATTCAAAGGCTTGGTATTACTTGTGTTTTTTTTAGCTAACAATTGTTCTTATTGTCAGTTAGCGGAGTTTCTTACCTTTAAAAGGGTATGAAACATTAATAGTTTCATAAATGTTAAGAAGCCCTGAGACATGTGAGAAAAAAAAACTGTGGGAGGGGTTCACTGGGGGGACCTTCGGGCTTAACTGGTTAATGCATTGCATAAAGATCGGATCGGGAAAAATCGGCATCGGCAGATTGTCAAAATCAAATGATCGGAATCGGATCGGGAGCAAAAAAAGGTGATCGGGACATCCCTAGTACTCCGATAGATGGTTAACATCAGGAAGGTTAGCAAGGGTGTCATCCTCAGTCACAATCTCTTCCACCGGCTCAATACCCAACCTGCGTGCCATGTTGATATTTGCCGGTGTTGAGTCAAGGATGGTTGTGTTGTCACGAAGAAGACAGTTACCTGTGCCTTTTTTCACCTGGTGCCTTACAAGGAGACGCTTGTATGCCCCTCGGAACTGCCTGACATTGGGGTTGTTGTTGTAACCTCCACGCGCTCTGATTGCAGAGAAAAACAGCTCCAAATGATCCTGACTTAGCTTGTAGGTCAGAAGGTATCGACAGGGGGCAGCTGGCTGCTCTAGCAGGTCTTCGTAGATGCCAATAACACTTCTCCCACAAGCAATGAAACCACAGATGGGTGTTTTCTTCTGTGTGGCATGTAAAAGAACAAGTTTGTTGTTTCTCCACTGGATGTGCGCCATTTTTTGTTTGTTGCCAAGACGCAAGCCCTCCTTCTCCTGCAGCTTGTGGAGCTCCTCGCTGTACTTCCACATTATCTGCTGGCCATCTTCTCTTACCAGAACCCCAACTGTTGAGAAGACATTTCTAAGAAGCTTGAGCATATGACATGGATCCAGGATCACATAGATCTTTTGTGTGTGATCCTCAGGATGGAGAAAAAATGATCTCATGTCAAAAATGTCCAATTTGGCACCAAGCTCCCTGATCATGGCAACGTTTTGGGAGGGTCCATCGCATGTCAAAGAGATAACCCTTACTCCAATTGCATGAAGCCTAACAAGGCTCTCTCGGATGAGGTTTGCTCTCTCGGTTCCAGTCATGCTGTTTATGAGGAAGTAAGCAATGGGGATCTTCCAAGACTCGTTGATTGCAACAACCATAAGGACCAATGCTTGGGTTGCAATCACATTTTCAATTTCTCCAGAGCCAATGTCAACATACCCCCAAACTCAGTTTGCTTATGGATGTACATTTCATCCATCATTAATGAGCAAACTGTGTCTTTCCCTGCTTCTTTCCTTTCAGCAACATGACTTTTTAAAGCTGTGAATGCAGCAACAGTAAATCCAGGATCTGCCAAAATGCTACTGTACCATTTTCGAATGGTCTGAGGATGAGGCAAAGACAAGTGAAACTTCTCTCTGACATAGTCATAGGCCTTTGGAGAGTAGAAGTGCAATGTGGTGGCAAATTGCTTCATGTTTTCAGAAAACACTGACTTCTTCTTTTTTTGTATTCTCTCAAAGACCTCTCGGGGAACCTCATGAAGACCATCAAGAAGAGAGGCACAGTCAGTTGAAATAAGGAGTTTCTTCTGAAGTACTTTTATTACACCTGCCAAGGAAGAAACTCGTGCCGTCAGTCTCCTTGTCTGCTGGGCCTTCAACCTCAGTTTTTTGCGAGCTGCGCATAGCTTAACCTCAACGTGGGAATGTTTCCTTTTCAGTGTTTTTGGAGACTCAGGAATAATGTAGCAGTGATCACTCAGAGAGCTGCTAGCTAGCTGTGTTGTAATGGTGTAAGAGTGAACAGAGGCGGAGTCTGCCTGTTTTCCAATTTGTTTTGTTCCTCACAAGCATTGACTGTTGGAATGTCATTATGCTCCACATGTGGAACAACAAAGGCTTCTTCAGGTGTGTCTTGTATCATAATGATATTGCTCTGATCAGCAGCAAGACTGTTTTCACCACTACCATGGTCTACATCTGCAACCTCCTCCTCATTGCTATTAACAGTCCAACTAGGAGTGTCACTTACCTCGTCATTGCTACTCAACCTGCTTTTCCTTCTAGGCTGTTGTTCTTTGGTGAAATAGAAAATGGTGGGCACTGCAGTGTTTTTCAGGCATCTCCTTCCCTAATAAAAATAATAAACAAAAACACATAAAATAACTTTTTGAGGTTTGTAGATATTCAACTTTCTTTTGAATAATGTTGTTTTGAATTTAAGAGTGCATTATAAAAGACAATAGAGGGCCAACATGTTAACTATGCAGTTAATCCATTCAACAATTACGTGTTTCCAAGATTCAGATTCAAAGGATTTATGTCATATGTCATAGGCTACAGTGTAGGAATGGCAATGCAAATCTTCTGTCCCGAGCTCCTCCAACGATGCAACATAGTTATATAAGACATCAAACAATAAAATAAATTCAAAATTAAATTAAGAATAATAAATGAGTGCAGGCAGAAATCTATATACACGTAAATATAATAAGACATATGCAAGAACAGAATGTAAAGATAAATATTGTATAGTAAAATGAAATTAAATCCTTCTTTTTTTTACAGTGATAGCTGTTAAGATAAATAAGTTATAAGATGACAACAGATGAATGAATGTTGCTATTAAAATAATGTAAAAAAAGGCAATATAATTCATCTGTTTTTAACATAGAGTATGTGGGGGGACATGGCAATTCTCTATCTATGATAAAGAGTCTTTGCATAAATTGAAGAGAAATGTGATGGTTTGCAAAACAATTCGATTTCTATGTTTCTATACTGGCAAAATCTTAATTTGGCCTTTAATCAAAAGAACATTACTCATCACTGATGTGCAAGCTGTGCCATAACAATTATTTAGCATTGTATGATGGATATGATTTATTTAATTAGTAACAACAATTTACATCCACAAATGGAACCATAAAAGTTTTTGTTTTTTTAAAAGGATCTGTACCAATAAGTCCGTGCTGAAGTGATGACTCTCAAAGTGTTCACTGCACAGACGAGAAGAAACGTTGGGGGTCCATTTATTCCTCCGGATGCTCAGCACCCACTGGTCCAGCCTGTCTGGATCACCTAAAGGAAACCTTTATACAAAAATACATGAAAAGTTATATGTTAGGTGTGTAGGGTTACAGACTGCTTAACAAGAAAAACATAGAACTTAAATTAGTGATGCAATATTGAAATGTAAAAATGTGACAGTCAAAAAGCATAGGGGTTTTAACCCTCCTATTGTCTTCGTTTCCCCCCCCCCCCCCCTTACTTTGGTGTTCACGGTCAAATTGTTCTGTGTGTGTGTTTGTGTGTGGCAGGTGTGATTCACATGGGGGGATGGGCACATAATGGCGTTTACATAAACGTAAATGTCATCTAGGTTGCACATTTCCTGCTGAAATACATGCATGGGCCTACCAAGTTACTGCGTGGCACTTTGGTTTTGATAAAACAGTGTAGTTCCACTATATAAACGTTACATTCATAATCAAACGAGACAATGTGCAAGATAAATAGCTATTTGTTGTTATTCTTAATGCTTGTCATTCACACGTTAAGAAAATAAAAATAAGTACCGATACATAGCAGAACAATTGTGGCGATGTTCAGCTTAATAAGCCTTGCTCAACATCATTTCTTTAGCTAATACTATATAACGGGCTGCAGGCGAACCAAGTCCGCATTTCGCTCTATGGTTTCGCTGCATTCCTTGATCTCCAGTTATAACGCCGGGCTCCGCCGCTGGCCGAAGCTAACGGAGCCGCAGGGGGCTAGCTATGGGATAATTGGGTCCCCTTTTAACATTTGCTCCCGTAGCATTATGGGCGTCATAGCCATATACTATAAAAGTCTTACCCAAGGCTGAATCATAAACTAAAATGTATATATATATATATATACACATGTATAAAGGGTTACGTCCTTAGCTGGCTAATAAGCTACATCACAAGCTAAGCTAACAAGCACACAAACACCTGTTAACGGGGTTAACAAACATGTATAATATTATCATTTTACTCACCGAAAAAAGCTGAGAGTAGACTTCTTGGAAGTTCTGTTAGTACATTCAAGCGCACAGCACGACATTTTAATTGTCTGGTATTTGCAACAATATTCCCACAATCACCACGAACACGGCTAACGGTGTGTCCACACAGCAGCTTTGACCAAATCTTGAAAATCCTGGAGCTGGGCGTGTCTGACAGCTTGGGGATTTCGCGACCAACAACCAATCACATGAATATCACATGAATATCCCGCCCCCGACATACAAAGCAAAAAAACCCGGTTCTTCTACACTATTGTCAAATAGGAAGGGCTATGATGAACATTTTTTTTTTAACATTTTGAACATTTATGAGATTAATGTCTATGGTGCTATTTTATGCTACATTCCATGCTGGCTAATGATACTGTCTATGCTTGCCAGCAACGAAGTAAACTAGCAACGAAGTAAACTGGATATAAAATCCCCAAACAAGCGAAAACCTACCAGTTTCACTCACTGTCTCTGCCACCTCCTCCATCCCTCCATGCCTGGTTCCTCCGGTTTGTATCCCGGTAAGTAAATAGGGACTGGTCATAAAGAACGCTAAAGGGTCAAGTACAGTACTATGACTACTAACGTTGTAGCCTCTATGTTGTAGGCCTAGCAGAGTGGACAAGTTGCTGTTAGCTGACAGTGAGGCATGTAGGTGTCCATCAAAGTGACCACGCCCTAATTTATGCAAAACCTTTAAGACCTAATATAAATAAAAGGGTCGTGTTAGAAAACAATTCACTCACAGATTCATAATCATGAAGGTGGAATCTAAATATATCGATAATAATATTTATTGCATCCATGGGTAGAAACATGTTTTTTTCTGCTGTAAAGTTGGGCATTTTAACATGGGGGTCTATGGAAATTGCTCCTTTCTGCAGCCAGTCCCTAGCGGCCCATGTATGAACTGCAGTGTGTGGCACTTCCGTATTGGCGTCCCGGCTGTTCCCCAGAGTTTGCCGCTTGAGCTGGAGAGTTGCCCATATAGGCGGAGCACCCCTTTTCTGACGTCAGAAAAATTCAAATATTAATCAGGTCCGTTGCAGCCCCGTTTTTAGAGATTTGGGTATGGAGGAAAAGAGAGAGGGTTGTGTTTTCTGACACCTTTTTTCTGAAAAGTGCATTTTGCATGATAGGTCCCCTTTAAATAACAGTTTGAAAGATGTTTAATCCTGTTATGTTAGGTTAACTGACATTTTCATTAACACTGAAATGAAATCTCTTTATAAACATTAAAACAGCATTTAGGTGGTAATTAAACTACATGTAACTACTTTGTGCCATTCCTAAAACTGTTAAATATCCGCTCACCTGTCTTCAGCCGAAACGATCTGCGTACGTAGCTCTGGCGTAGCTTCTCGGTCAGTTCACCGTCACATCGCGTCAAAAAAACATATTCCTCCGCTGCTTTTAATCGTTATCCATCCATGAAGTTCTTCTCTTGATAATAGCGAATTGAAACCTAGTGGTTCACTTGCTATAACGTTAACAAAAATGTCCCTGTAAAATGCCTCCAATCAAATAATAAAATAAAATATAAAAACTTCAACACCGGGACTATTTTTCACTGCGTAGTAATATGTCATCACCACTACCATGTAAAGAGGCCATGGAAAGTTCTAGATTGCAATGAAAACTAATGGTTAATTTGATTTGAATTTAACGGTCATTGAACTGGCTTTAAAGCTCAGTTCAAATAATTACAACTTGTGAAATTCAGTAGAAATTGCATACATTGCAATTAGGAAAACATGTACACAGTCCTTTTTGACTGTGTGTGTTTAATTACTTCTGTTGGTTTTAAGTGTTTTTTCAATCAGATATTTATATATTTTATGTCTGTCAGTACTTAGATGTTGTACTTTTGTAAAAGCATAATTACTCATCTATTGTACTTGAGTAAAAGTAGAAGTACTCAGATCTGGTACTTGAGTAAAAGTCGAAGTACTCAGATCTTGTACTTGAGTAAAAGTAGAAGTACTCAGATCTTGTACTTGAGTAAAAGTAGAAGTACTCAGTTCTTGTACTTGAGTAAAAGTAGAAGTACTCAGATCTTGTACTTGAGTAAAAGTAGAAGTACCAGAGTGTAGGAATACTCTGTTACAGTAAAACTCCTGCATTCAAAATGTTCCTCATGTAAAAGTAGAAAAGTATTATCATCAAAATATAAAAGTTAAAGTAACAAAAGTTAAAGTAGTCATTGTGCAGATTGGTCCATTTTATAATAATATATATAGAATTGGAAAACCACAAAAAGCTAAATAGGGACTCTTTAAACTAATACATTGTAAATCAATAAAAAATCATAAAAATAGGAATCATATTAACAGGGTAACTAGTAATACAACTACTAGATATGCAACAGTTACATCCAATTTCTAAGAAAGATAGAGGGAGATAAGAAGGGAGAGTGAGGTGTGTGTGTGTGTGTGTGTGTGTGTGTGTGTGTGTGTGTGTGTGTGTGTGTGTGTGTGTGTGTGTTCATAACGGCAATGACCAAGTGTGTGACCGCAGCAGAGAAGACACGTCAAGCAATGGAGCTCCTCTCAAACAGTGAGTATTTTTATTTGACCTTTAATGTAAAATGCAACGCGTGTGTCTTGGCTTGTTTAATTTTGCTTGATGTTATTTCATTATCACTGATGTTCACTGTGCAGGAAAATGATAAGTAGTTTAATAATTAACTGTCACTTGTTTTTATTGTAGATGTGCTAATGTTAAATTAAAGGTGTATTTTTCTGAGATTTATAGATAATAAGTAGCAAAAGCACAACATTAGCAGCACCATGTATGTAATTACATTTTAAGTTAATGGTATAATATCCTGAATGGATGTGTAACTGCATATGTTGCTTATTTTACTTTTTCATTTATTTAATTAGTTTTCAATATTCAATAGCATTTTTTTAACGTGAAGGAAAAAATTATAGTTATCAATTTGAACATGAATTAAAATGTCATATACATAATAATCACCTTACCTTGTCTCATCTTATCTTATTTGATCTTGTATACAAGTTTAAATCTTTTCTTAAAAAAATTGTATTCACTTGTTTTGTCTACACATGTAGTATTTTGTACTGAAATCATGATAATCAAGCAAATAATAGAAAATATATATATTAACACTGAGATATTTCGAGGTACATTAAAGCTGGTTTTAAGATAATGATATTATGTCTGATATCATTTAAAAAATAAAATGTTCTTTATTGTTGATTTCCTTTGTCCTTAAATCTCCTTTAACCGAAAGAAAATCTGATTTAATTTGATAACAGGCCTAAATATGATAAAAAAATAATTATAGAAAACAAATTAAAATGAATGTTAACAATAATTATATTTAAGTGGCATAAAAAAAAAAAACTTACGTGATGAAACAAATATATAAATAAACAAAAATAAAATGAATCAATAAAGAACAGCACACATAATAATTCAACAAAAACATAAAAAATAATGTCATTAATTCTGTTATTTAAGGGGGATAAAAAAATGAAAACACACATTGAGAGTTACATTAAATGTGAGTGCTTGTAAATATGTTTCTTTCTCTCACCACACATCCCTTTCCTCCCCTCTAGTGTCATCTGTGATTGAGCGTCATTGGAAATCCATGGCTGTGCGTCACCTCTGCGTCCTGTAACCCGGGGACACTCCCCCCCCCCGCCGCTTTCTCAGATTTCACTGTTTCTCTCCCCCCCCCCCCGCCACTCGGCATCGTCATGGATCTCTTGGAGCTGGAAGGCACGGGCAGCGGCTGTGAGGACAGAAACTGTGGCCGAACATCTGGCTTCTCCGAGGGGTGTTTGAACGAGGAGTGCCATTTGGACGAACCTATTTTTGGGTTCATCGAGTTATGTGGGTCAAACGACAATAATGCACCATGACTTAGACCAGGGGTGTCCAAACTACGGCCCGGGGGCCATTTTGAATCGGCCCTCAGCAAATGAAAAAAGTATAATGGAATATGGCCCACAAATGAAACCTGTGCTTGTCTTATATTGTACTTCTTAAATATATATATATATATATCACAGTAGTATTCATGTGTTAATAAGACCACTTTTCAAATAAATGCAGTCAATTAAAGTTGGAAACATTTTCTAACATGTCTTAATTGAAGAGAAAAAAGCCTGATAACTTATTCACATAACAAGCTTGAAATACACCCGTCCTATTTCTCCTCATTAAAATCAATCTTCTGTTTTAAGGGATGAGCTGCCAACACTCACAAGCATCAATTACTTACAGTTGATTGATTTTGATAATTTATAACTGAATTTATGAGGCGATATACCTCATGTGATGTGGCCCTCGTGAAAAAAGTTTGCACACCCCTGCTTCAGAGGAATACAAACTAAAGAGACTGATCAAAAGAGTGGTGCAGGGGTGTGATATTGTTGCAGTGTCCTCAGAAGGCAGCATCTCTCTGGTTCAATGGGATTTTGGATTATTACAAAAATAATCTCAATTGTTATGATATTTACAGGTTTAGTTCAGCAGGATAATCTCCACACATTAACACTTCTTTATGATTTCTGAAGTAAGAAGCTAACGTTAGCCTATAAAGGAACTACAGCACGGTCACATGACTTCATGATAGAAAAATATCACTCGTCCCCGGCTTGATCTTCAACCTCAGGATCCATGTATCTGTGATCCTCTCCAGAATGGAAGGAGTCATCACATACAGAGCATCAACTAGTTCCTGAACAGTGTCCTTCACATGCTGATATCCAAGAGAGGGAGTTACACAGTCACAAGATGGAGGAACAGAAAGCAGTATTCAAGGTTTACTTCAGATTAGCTCCACGTCAGAAATGAGCATGCTTGATGTCTCTCTCCATAGAGGCTGAATCATCATGTTAATCACATAGCTATCATCTGCCTCAAACAGTCCTGATGCTCTTCTAGGTAATCACACATCCTGTCATGTTCACAGCTACAGTTGATACCTTTGTTAGCATGCTACTCTCATGTTGGAAGAGGACACTCAGGATTTTCACAACACTTCACGTCACAACCGCTAAGCTAAAGGCGGCTAGTTGGGCGTGATGACGTTTAGCTGTTTGATTTAGACACTTATTAGCAACTGCTGTTCTTAAATCCACCAGTGGGGAATTTACTGACGTATTTTATCTCGTAGAACAAACTGTTAAAATCACAGACCTTATTTCAGGCTAACTACCACAAACACATTCAGAAAACCATTGACCTCCAGACCAGGGGGCAGGAAGTGATGCATGATGCAATTCTAATAAAACCATCATTATGATTTTCTCTTCCAGTGTGCGTGACTGTCATTTATATCCCACTGATGCTCTTTGGGCTTCTGGGAAATATTCTGACGATCCTGGTGGTTTGGCTGCGACCTCACATGAGAAGCTCTACCTACCTGTACCTGAGCAGCATGGCCGTCAGTGACCTGCTGATCCTGCTCCTGCTGCCTCTGGATCTGTACAAGGTACACACACACACACACACACACACACACACACACACACACACACACACACACACACACACACACACACACACACACAACACACACACACACACACACACACACACAAACAAGAAGAAGAAGAAGAGACATGAGGAAGAGGGGACACATGTTGATGTAAAAGAGACATGAAGAAGAGGGGACACATGTTGATGTAAAAGAGACATGAAGAAGAGGGGACACATGTTGATGTAGAAGAGACATGAAGAAGAGGGGACACATGTTGATGTAGAAGAGACATGGAGAAGAGGGGACACATGGTGATGTAGAAGAGACATGAAGAAGAGGGGACACATGGTGATGTAGAAGAGACATGGAGAAGAGGGGACACATGTTGATGTAGAAGAGACATGGAGAAGAGGGGACACATGGTGATGTAGAAGAGACATGGAGAAGAGGGGACACATGGTGATGTAGAAGAGACATGAAGAAGAGGGGACACATGTTGATGTAGAAGAGACATGAAGAAGAGGGGACACATGGTGATGTAGAAGAGACATGAAGAAGAGGGGACACATGTTGATGTAGAAGAGACATGGAGAAGAGGGGACACATGTTGATGTAGAAGAGACATGGAGAAGAGGGGACACATGTTGATGTAGAAGAGACATGAAGAAGAGGGGACACATGTTGATGTAGAAGAGACATGAAGAAGAGGGGACACATGTTGATGAAGAAGAGACATGAAGAAGAGGGGACACATGTTGATGTAGAAGAGACATGAAGAAGAGGGGACACATGTTGATGTAGAAGAGACATGGAGAAGAGGGGACACATGTTGATGTAGAAGAGACATGGAGAAGAGGGGACACATGTTGATGTAGAAGAGACATGAAGAAGAGGGGACACATGTTGATGTAGAGGAGACATGAAGAAGAGGGGACACGTGTTGATGTAGAAGAGACATGGAGAAGAGGGGACACATGTTGATGTAGAAGAGACATGGAGAAGAGGGGACACATGTTGATGTAGAGGAGACATGAAGAAGAGGGGACACATGTTGATGTAGAAGAGACATGAAGAAGAGGGGACACATGTTGATGTAGAAGAGACATGAAGAAGAGGGGACACATGTTGATGTAGAAGAGACATGAAGAAGAGGGGACACATGTTGATGTAGAAGAGACATGAAGAAGAGGGGACACATGTTGATGTAGAAGAGACATGAAGAAGAGGGGACACATGTTGATGTAGAAGAGACATGAAGAAGTGGATTTTGCCTAGGTGACCTGTAAGGTCTCAGTAAAACATGTGCGTCCTGCAGTTGGCTCCACCCTGCTTTGCTCTTCTTTTTGATAATATTGTTGAAATCAAGCTGTAAGCGAGCGTACGTGATTGTTGTGTGTCTTCCAGCTCTGGAGGCCCAGCCCCTGGTATTTAGGAGACGTGGCCTGTAAGCTCACCATGTTCCTGTCCGAGTGCTGCACCTTCTGCACCATCCTCCACATCACCTTCCTGTCGCTGGAGAGGTACCTCGCTGTCTGCTGGCCAATCACAGCCAAGACCCTGGTCACACGGCGCAGAACGAGGGCTCTGATTGGCTGCCTGTGGCTCGGGGCGGCCGTCAGCGCAGCGCCAGTGTTGGTCATGGTGGGAGTGGAGGACGTTGGGAGGGAGGAGCTCATCGGATGCGGGGAGAACGGAGGGTGGGAAGGAGAAAAGGGAGGGGCATTAGGTGGAGCGGAAAGAGGGAGTGGGCACTGGGCCTCAATGGATGGAGGGTTGGAGGGAATACACTGGGGAGAGAAGATAGTAGAGAAGGAAGTGGGAATAGAGGAAAGAGATGAGAGGAAACATGGAGGAGGGTTAATGATAGGTGGAGGAGGAAGAGGATACTCAATGCCTGTAGGATTGGAGGGAAACATGTTGGGAGAAAAGAAAGTGGGAAAAGGGGAAAGAGATGAGAGGAAACATGGAGGTGGAGGGAAAATAAAACAAGAAGAAGAGGTGGAAGCTGAGCGTCAAAATAAAATGAAAGAAGACGAGGGCGGAGGAAAAGGAGAGACGGATAAAAGAGAGTGTCGCTTTACGCATTACGCCGTCACCTCCGGCCTGCTGTCGGCCATGATCATCTTCTCCAACCTGTACTTCCTGGTGCCGCTGTGCATTCTGGGATTGGTCTACAGCCTGATTGGACGCACGCTGTGGCTGCGTCCTCAAAGCAGCCGCCGAGACCAGAGTCACCGGCACACGATCAAAATGCTGGGTGAGAAACACACACCGACACACACCTTCAGCACTTTATTACAACACACAGAAGGCGCTGCTCAGATGGATCACATTGGTATCTAACATTTAGGTCCTTTTTCAAGTGGGACATTTTGTTGCAACCCCATTTTCCGTCTTGTCCACATGACAAAAAGGGTATGATTTCAGATGTGTGCAATCTCTTTGTAATGCTCGTCCCCTCACTAAAACAGAACTATCTTGGGAAACTGAATTTGGGTCAAACTTAAGGCTGAGTTCTGGGATGCAGCTGGTACGAGAATGTATTCATCGATATCTTCCATTGTCTCAATTATGAACCCGTCTGATTTAACCTGTCTGAAATCAGAGTTTGTTTCCCTTTCCTTACATTTGACTAAACTGAGGGTGGACTTAACGTGGCAACTGGGAGGCGGGGTTTAAGAATGAGAGGCGTGGCTTTAAGGCCCTGATACACCAGGCCGAAATCGGCCGTTTTCGTTAGTCGGACGACGAAGCGTGCCCTATCGCCCAAACTCAATTTGGTGTGTCCCGCACCGCCGGCCGTGACACGCCTTATTTGGCCTTTCATGGCCGACGTACGGCCGATTCAACATGTTGAATCGGCCGTACGTCGGCCACAGGCAGTCGGACAAGGAAATCACTCTGATTGGCTGTTCAGCTAGCGAATCAGTGCATGAGAAGTGAAACGGTTGCTTGAGAATGTCTTCCACAAGCAACACTCCAATGGCTGATAGCTCCAGTACCGCACGAAACATGTTTTCGATGGACGAGAGTGAAAATGGAACGCACACGCTATTTGTTGTTTGTTTATATCACGTAGTCTGTTCTTCTTCTCTCGGTTATCACGCAGTCCGTCTTCCGGTTGTTGTCTCTTTTGAATGATGAATAAACACTACCGCCGCCTGCTGGTAAGGAGAGTTATTGCCACTCACGCATGCGCAGTTCATACGCACTCGGCTGAAGTCTTTGCGGTGTGTTCCAGTGCGACACATGGCCGAGACGCAGGAGAACACGGCGACGCAACTGTCGGCGTCGGCGAGTTCTCTGGTGACTGCTTGGTGTGTCAGGGCCTTTAGTCTTACAGGCGGGCTTTACAAATCAGAGGCGTGGCTTAGGTCTGAGAGGCGGGGCTTGATATCAAGGGTGGGTTTAAGTTTGGAATAAACGTCTCAACATGTTGAACCAGTTCTCTTTAAACAGTTATTGTGGGGTTGGGTTTTGGTCCTGATGGATGGTTAAAACTGTCAATGATTTCCTCCTCCTCCTCCTCCTCCTCCTCCTCCTCCTCCTCCTCCTCCTCCTCCTGCAGGAGTCATCGTCCTGGCCTTCGTCCTCTGCTGGCTGCCCTTCCATGTGGGTCGGACCATGTTCAGTCTAGCTCTGGGCATCGGTTCGGACAGACAGGAAACACACACAGACACACACTCGGAGATGAACACACACTCTGATTCTGAACCCTTCAACCACTCACACTCAGTTGGAATATCCTGCGACATCTGTAGAAACACACACATTGACACACACACCGACACACACACCGACACACACTTCGGCGCACAATCTGAAGATATGAGCACAGACGTATATTCAAACACATACGATCTGTACAACGATAACACACACAACGACACAGGCTTCAACCGTACACACACACTCTCTGACACACACTCGTATTTTCTCTACCATCTGTCTCAGTATTTTAACCTGGTGTCCTCCGTCCTCTTCTACCTCAGTGCCGCCATCAACCCTCTTCTGTACAACCTCATGTCAGCCAGGTACAGACACGCTGTACAAAGCCTCGTCCACACACACTCTCACACACCTTCACACCGTCCGCGCACACTCACAGCACGACACTCCACCACCACCTCGTAAGGGCAAATACCGAACGCACGGAAATACTGTAGAAGCAAAACACTGCATGCAAAAAAACACGTGACCCTCCTGTCGTGTTTGGGTCAAATCTACTACTTTCATCAATCATAAATATTGTGTTTTACATTTGGGCGACCCTAGATTATGTTCATCCATCCGATAGTACACACACGGCGGGAAAAGGTTATTTTGGAATACATTTCAGTGGCTATTCTTTATATATTTACTGCAGTTAATAACCAGGGGCGGACTGGGACTACATATCAGCCCGGGACTCTCGACCGGCCCACCTCGGTACCGTGAGTAAATACCTAGTAAATTGTCGACGTGGGGGGGGGGGGGTGCTAGTGACTTCGGCCCGTTTCCCCTTTTTGGCTGACCTGCCCCTCTGGAGAGAGCGAGAGTTTGTTTTTCTTTCTGTTGTGGCTGAATCACCATGATAAGCCCACAATTGCTATTGTTATGTGTCTCGCTGCGGGAAACACACCAGCTTCATTTTACTTCTTCTTCTCCTTCTTCTTACATGTAATTGCCCGCATGGTAAACTCCCTCGACGGGGCCGCTCGCTCTCTTCTCTTGATCGCTCTCTCTCAGAGAACACTTCACTGCCCGCTTCATTGTAGGATTTCTGCCATGTCTCTACTTTAATTTGACCATCTCTGTTATTAAGTTATGGAATACTAAATAAGTCATTCGATACCTTACCGTTACTGCGCTCATAAAGAATGATAAGAATAAGAATAATGCGTATTGAACTGGTTTCATTAAAGGTGGGGTAGGTAAGTTTGAGAAACCGGCTCGAGATACACTTTTTGTTATATTCCATGGAATGCTCTTAACATCCCGATAGCAATGAATAAAAAAAATGTCATCAGTGGAAGCCGTGGCGCTGTAAAAAGCACGACCAATCATCTGAGCCGGCTAAAGTAACTGGATGGCCTACCTGCCTGTCAGCCTTCCATCGGGGCACAAACTCATCTCGTGCCCTCATTGGTCATGTGCGCGTTCGTGTGTGTTGGAGGAGGGGCTCTGTGAGGAAGTGGCAGATTTTCTCCGGTTGTGTATTTTCAAATTCTAGCGATCTTGAGCCGGTTTCTCAAACTTACCTACCCCACCTTTAATTAGTGAGTTTATTTAAGGTCATTATAGAAGCCCTATTTTATCAGTATGTCTGGTGGTCAAACTACATTGAATTGTCCCCATGTTTTCTTTAATAGTTTCTAACATTAGATATTTTAATGAGATATGGACCGCAAAACAAAAATTGTCCCTGGTTTTCATTTAAAAAATCAAGTCACCGAATGCAAGTAGTTGCCTTAGCTGTGAATTACTGTTCAAATTAATTAATGTAATAATCGTTTTGGTCTTATATTTTTTTTCGGGGGGGAGGCCCTTTTTCCAGTTTAGAGCAATAGCCCCTCCAAGTGTCTGTGCACGTCCCTGCGA